>NC_090793.1:18005000-18305000 GCF_040054535.1 Antennarius striatus
CTTCAGAGTGAACTCATGGACCCCCTCCCAACCTACCCCCCACCTGCTTAATGCAGCTGCTGAAAACATTACGTTTATACGATGGCCTCCCAACGCGTTTAAACTGTCAGCTCAGATGACGCCGGCAAACTGTCCATCACTGGAAGCACATAATAGGCTACTTAACGTCCACTCTGAGGCCGCCAGTTATTTCCTATTCCTTCGCTCCGAACTTCACTGTATGTGTGTGTGTGTGTGTGTGTGTGTGTGTGTGTGTGTGTGTGTGTGTGTGTGTTGTGTATGCATTTGTCTATGTGATTCCAAGTGCAGGCATAAATCAGTGAATCCAGGACTTCTAGTCGATGTCACGCTCTAATGGGATTAGGTGCTTGCAACACAAGACTATATTGTAGTTTGTGTGTGTGTGTGTGTGTGTGCATGTGTGTTTGTTTATCTAGGATGTGATCAGCTGTGTGTTTGAAGTCGTGTTTCCATGTCATGTTTCCCTTTATTCATTTTTTTTGGATTGGTTTTACTTTTCAGTTTTGACCTTGAGAGATTTTGAAGTCAGTAAAAAGCCATCCCATCTTAAATTCTACTCCTCTCTGCCCTCCTTAACTCATCTTTGTTCCTCTGCACACACAGACACATAGCACACACACACCCACACCGATCTGTACGTTCCCTTCTATTTTGATTTTAAAGTCTAATTTTCACCTAGTTAAAATTTTGCTTAAAAAAGGGGGAGAATGTGGCAAACTAAGCACTTTTTCTGCCACGGCAGCACAAAGACAATCTTTGTGAGTACATAGTGTGTGTGTGTGTGTGTGTGTGTGTGTGTGTGTGTGTGTGTGTGTGTGTGTGTGTGTGTGTGAAAATCAGTGTTCAAAGTGTTGCACGTTATCATGGGGATGAAACACCACGTCCGTAACAATGGGATTAAAGCTGTGCTTATGAAAGAAGCAATTAAGTGATATCTTATCTCATCTCCTGCTACCACCAAAAAGTCCTTTCATATTTCCAAGTTTCTCCTCTTCCTCCTCCCTGGAGGTGTCTGCAGGTGCCTTGTAGAAGTTGCTGATTGGTGGATGGCCAAATCAGCCTGTTATGTAATTGGTTGAGTCTTTCGAATGTCCTATAGCCATGGTGTCATGTGAGTGAAACATGTGTTCTGCCGCTCTAACTTCTATGTAATGTGATAAAAGTCTTGGTTTCTCCTGGTGTTTTCTATGTTGGCCTTCCAAGAGTGTCAGTGTTGAATGTGACTTTTTCCTTCAAGTGATTTGGGAATGGTTTCTGAACGTATCTCTTTATTTTTTGAATAAACAGTGATTATTATCTGAATGCCATCAGAACTTCTGCTTGTGAAGCTGTGATTTATATAACAAGTAAATGCATGATGAATTAAATGTTAAATTGGTCTCCATCCTTCCAACATGTATCTGTGTTGCATGCTGTAATGGAGTTATGATAAATAAATACTTCACACACATAAATGCTGCGTTTAAGTTCCACCAGGCGTTAGCCCTTTGCTTTAGCATGCCAACAGTTGCTAGGCTCCTGCTTTTGTTTTCTCAGGTTGATTGAAAGACAGCTGACAATAAGAGGCATTTAAAGTCTTTTTCTATTCACCTTAATTCTTTATATAAACGTAAAGTTAATTTATCACAATGGTGTTGGTTCATCCTTCATAAATACAGTCCACCCATCAGCCATTCCCTCGCTGGTTGGTTCGTGAGACAGAAAGTAGCTGATGATGCCTGTCTTGTTTTAATGTTTAGTCTCAATGCTGTTCCCATACACTCTCAACTATTCAAACTCTTCAGCTGAGTGACTCCGGCCCCCATCCCTAGGGGGGGTTCCGATGCTATTTAACCACTACTTTTGTTGCAGTAGTCTATAGCTGAGCGAGACACACCTTTTAACTTACAAAGAGCATTTCACTTGGAAGCCAGTGGTTACCGAGGCCTGAGGCCACTGTCCGTGTCTCATGGTGGGAAAAAAGCAGAAGGCTATGATCAGTGCCTCCTCGACTGTCCAGTCACACACACACACACACACACACACACACACACACACACACACACACACACACACACACACACACACACACACCTTGTTGCTTTGTCGGGTGTCACGCCCAACTCGTCTTCCTCAAAGCCGAGGTTCTACTCTTTGTAAAGAATAATGTGAATCAGCACTAAAAGCAGCCCACTGTGTCGCCGTGGAGTTGATATGCATTCCATTCACAGAACCTTTGGCAGTTTGACTCTGTTGAATTTCTGAGGTGAAACTGGGCACTAGCTATAAAGAGTGTTGCCAGGTGACTGAAGGAGGTAGTTCAATAGATAGCAGCGCAACAGTAGATGGCTGCTGAGCAGATTGCCTGAAGAATGCTTTTGATATTGAATACCACAAAGCACAGAGTCATTTTTCCAAAACGTTGGAAAGGTCACGCAGAGCTCGCTGGGACAAGTTCTGAAAAGCTTTGCTCGAGATCCTGTTGGTTTAATTTCACAGGGAGCTACATTCCACATTCTGACAATGCACCAATTTTCTTTTCTCAGTGATGGAATGATCTGCTCCACTCAGCCTCTGATTGGCTGGGACTCACTTCCTGCGTTAGTTGAATTGGTTAGCTTTAGGCATGAGGAGAGAATTGATGTTTACTCAGGGTCAGGGTGGGCCAGCCCATGTAGAGTGAGAAGTTACGTCGTCATCCATTATAGCAGCAAGATACAGAGTTAAGTCTGATAGTGTGGCATCTTAAGAAATCCGTTCTGAAGAGTAAAAGTTTACGCCATCGTTTATTATTTTGATTACAGTTATCCCTTGTGCAAGTTTAGCTTTTTTGATCTTCTTGTTTTTTCCGACAAATATAAGGTTTGTTCTGACCATTCAGTCGACTTCTTTTCTGGGAGTAAGTAGCTGTGCTCGGAGTTTTTCTGCACCTGTTTGGTGTCTTTTCACCAGTGACATCATTTCCTGGAGCTTAAGCTGCAGCGGGAGGAGGTGTTCCTGTCTGCTTTGGACTCTGCTTCATTTGCTATTCTCAAGCAGGCGGGATGTTCGATTTACTTCCAGAGGAATTTTTTTTTATTGCAGTGGGCTGCGTAAAATAAAATGGCTACAACCCTTAACCATATGTTTCACATTATATTTCAGTGGACTGGGGAAACTATTTCATGGATTGTCACGCTCTATAGAGTGATTCCAATCATCAAGGGTGGAGGTGATATTAAATTTAGATATGAGATGTCCCAGGATTCATTGATAAATTAAATTTAAACGAGACTCTCCAGTATCACCAGTTGGCTAAGCGTGGCCCAGTCGTGAGTGGAAGCTTAGGTTCAAGCTTAACCAGTGATTTCTTGAGTGAAACTCTGGTCTTTGTAGTCGCATCTCTCCAGCACTTAGTCATGGCCGTCTGCTAACTTCTGGGGAGTTCCCCTGTTCGTCTGGCTCGTCTCCCTGAGGTCCTGACACTAAAAGGACCTCTTCTTTTGTCATAGGAAACCCTTGTGTGTGTGTGTGTGTGTGTGTGTGTGTGTGTGTGTGTGTGTGTGTGTGTGAAAGCAACTCCTACTCCTACTCCTACACTGAAAGCAACTGTAAGAGCTTTGTCTTGTCTCACACCACATGAACCTGTCTCACCCCCCCAGCTGGAAAGCTTAGAGCTGCTATCTGTCGTCGGTCCTGCTGCCCTGTCGCATTTCATTCCTCGCTAACGATCGCTGCAACTTCCTATCAGAGAAACAGAAGCGATGTGCCTCTCTACAGAAATACAACAGGGGATATTTGAGATTCAGAGACATGGCTAGGTTTACACACACACACACACACACACACACACACACACACACACACACACACACACACACACACACACACACACACACACACACGCAATCACACGCATACGTTTGTTCCCTGTGGGTTTAAAACCAGACGATAGTCTTTTTTTTTGTGTCAAAGCAGGGGCATTTTCAGTTTGCAGGTGTGGCGATCGGAGCTATGTGCAAACACACCTGAAGTCTGGTTATTGACCTTGTGTGTGTGTGTGTGTGTGTGTGTGTGTGTGTGTGTTTTGGCATACGTGTGCGCATCATCTTTGTTGGCTGTACAAGATATGCAAATAACAATAACCCCATCATTAAATATTTCATTTTGCATGTGGAGGACTGTCACTGCCCTCATTGTTCCGCATGCTCAACTCTACATGCTTTCCAGAATTTAGCTTTACCCTGAGCATCACTGTACATTTAATTTTATTCAGTGTTGCTGCAGCTTTTGACCAGACTGGGCGAAAGTTTGTCACCGTCAGTTAAGGCGTAGCGTTTTGCAGCTTCTGCACGCTCTTCTTTTTCAAGTGAAGACAGGAGACTACATATTAAATACATGTCTGTTCTCTGCTAATTAAAGGCAGAGCGGGCCGTCCCCATAAGCTGACTGGTCTCCATGCAGGGCTGTGTTTCCACAAGCTCCATTGATTAATTCATTTCTTACTGGGACGGAGATAACAGGATTAGAGCTCCAAGCATCTAGGAGTCAGTAGGGAGGGAGGGGGACCCTTTAACCCCTCCCTTTTTTCAGACAATGACTGTGTGTGTGTGTGTGTGTGTGTGTGTGTGTGTGTGTGTGTGTGTGTGTGTGTGTGTGTGTGTGAGATTTTGTGATTGTGTGCATTTCTGTCCTTGCCAGATGGGACAAGTCTGTCTTCCAAGGAAACACACACCGCATTCTCCAGCCCCCGTCCCAGTCGTCCACTGCTGCTATTGATTATTATTGATTACTGATAACCAGGAAGTAGCCTGTTGATACTCTGATAAAGTTTCTCTCTTCTTGAACATTGAGGTAGCTCAGACAACTTATTCTAACAACTCAAATTATGACATTAATGTTAAAGTTAAATATCTGCAGCTTCTGGCAGAGGGTTCCCCCAACCACCTGGACTACCAGGTGTCTGACATGAAACTCTGAAGTCAGGACTTCTGCCTTGGTGCATTCTGATAGGAAACAACAATGGCTGCCCTCAAAAGACAATTGAAAAGGAAATGTACAGTAAATGAAAGCACACGTTTATCCCTGGACTAACTTTATTGGTCCGACTCATCATAAGTCTAAATGTTTACTTTGTAAGTTCATTCCATACACACAAATACAACACACACTTTGAGGTTGTCTAAGGACACAGATGGAGACTGATCAGCAACACCTCCCATCGTGTTTCCTCCTTTGAAGCCCCCCTGTCATCTCGTTAATTATGAAATCTTCAATCTGTCTCACGTCCTTTTGCTCTTCATCCCTTCTCATTCAAACAGAAGTGATGAAAATGGGGGTCCACATGGTTCCTATCAAATGCACGCCCACGATACCACAACAAGCTATGGACTGCATCTGTGTACGTGTGGAACTTGTCCTCCAAGCTGACGCCATAATGTAGTATAAATAGAACTACTGCGGCTGCTTGTGAATGCATCCTATGGGGGGTGGACTCAGGCCCTCAGACCTCCTTATCAAAATTCCTCCAGAGATGCTGAAGGATGGGTCTGGTATTTTGCCTGCATGCTATCTGCATGGCTGACAAACTGAAGATTAAAAAAAAAAAAACCCCAAAAAACAGCTCAGAGTCAACACAAAGAAGAAGGAGTAAATCTGGCCCGCTGTTTGGAATCACACTCTGGAGTGAGTTGTGTTACCATTATTCTTTTTATACAAAGGCATCGCAGGGATGAGTCTTCGGTGCAGTGCTGTTGTGAGATCGCTGTGTTAGAAAGGCTCCCGTCTGTTAGCGACTCTCTGCCACGCTGGAGCAACCAACAGTATGCATCCCAGGAATGCAAGTACACACACACACACACACACACACACATACACACACACACACACACACACACACACACACAACCACCCGCTGCCCTGCCAGCTTTGCAGGTCATTGTATTTGGCACGTGGCCACTGTCTCTCCTATGCTACACACACACACACACACACACACACACACACACACACACACACACACACATACACACACACACACACACACACACACACACACACACACACACACACCTTGCCTGACTCCTGCCTTAGCAGACAGCTCCTGCTGAGTAAGGAGGCCCTTCATGCTCTCTCTCTTTTCCCCCACTTCCAGTTCGTACATTATACCCCATTATCTCTCTCTCTGAGTTCCTGTTTGCGTGATCTCTTTTGGATTTTGTGTCATCTTGTATTTCGACTTTTATGAATAAATGGTGATTTTAAAAATCTCTCCCCTTCTCTGTTCCTTTTACGTCATCTCATTTCTTCCCACTTATTTACCAGCCTGCAGCAGATACAAATTTCACGGCCACTCCATCGTTCCTTCGTTTTCCCAACACGCCATGCCTCCTGATATCACATCATCCAAAGACCTTTTTTTTAAAAAAAAAAAATTATTTATTTGTCTTTCTGTCAGCAACGCTGCAGCACCCCTCTACCACTCGGCGTAGTTTCGAATTAACACGTTGTAACTGGATGTGGAGTTTTAACGCGGGCCATTCGTCATGTCTCTATTCTCCTGCTGGCAGTGATGTCTCATCAGCTAAGAATTAAAGGCGGAGGCTTGGGGGATTCAGTCAGATACATTTAGCCTTCAGGTATAGACAGTTTCACAATGGCACACAGTGTATGGACAGGCTGGAACAATCCCACTCGCAGTGACTAACATTCATTACACATGTCAGCAGCTGTGGAAACAAGACGCTCGACATGAACGAGGATGAAGCCTGAACATATCGTGGTTTCTGAAATGTAGATTTAGCAACTGTCTGGTTACCGTGGCACCGCTTTGACCGCTGTTCAGCAACATCCACACCAACGCTGGCTGTCGATTAACAGACAGGTGAATTGAATGATGCCTGAGTCAGTGTTAAGCTGTTTGCTTACTGTAAACCATACAATGACTACTGTTCCAAAAGCCATATAGATAATGACAGTATTTAGGACCAGGTTAAAAAAGCAAAAAAAATGAGGCCAGCAGGGTGTTCTGTCCTGTCTGAGATGATTACAGCTTTACTTTCAGAAGCTATTCCTGGAATGAGGAATATGGACACATACACGCACACACACACACGCACGCGCATAGTACCTTTTTTACCAAGGGTATGGGACTGGAGGCAGAATATGTCTTTGGCTGATTTGTATTTTTTGGCCTCCAGTAACCTCATATTTTAATGACTTTATTTGCTTAGTACTCCATGCTTTTATGTGATTTTCTGTTGTGATGCCAACAAAACCAACTTTTGCAAATAGTCTCGTCCCTTTATTCTACCTGAGCCAAGGTGCTTTGCATTTGAGCAATATTCACCCTTCCCTTTTCAGTCCGTGAACTGTTTAGCATCTGAAGGTCTGATTTCTGATCACCTCTGGAATATATTTTCCAATCAGCAAAACATTCTCAGGTCCTCTTACTATGGGTGATTTCACTGAAGAAAGATGATTAAGAAAGGTTTTTAGCTTAATTCATCAAGTATTTTTTTATTGCTTGTGGGAGAAGAATTTTAATGGTTAATTTGAATAAAGAACATACCCCAGACTCCCAAGACATCAATGGCATGTGCAATAAAGCGGGATGAAGAAGAAATAATCTAGAAAAATCTATATAGTGTACAATATTTCATTGTGTTCAGATTTTCTTTTTGAAGTTTTTGATTTCTTTTGTGGAAACGAAAAATAAAAATGATAATTGGATGTGATGGATGCAGCTAGTCTCTGTGGATCTGTTGGTCCAGGGTGACGCTCTTCAGATCTTTAGAGGTCACAATTATAGAAATGAATGAAAAGAAATTTAAACTTGTTCCTGTCGGATTCAAATTTTTTTTATTATTCATAAAGCCATGAATATAAAGCTGAAATAGTAACACTGCTGAGAGTCATTTGCAGTAACTGTTACTGTCTTCTTCAGATAATAGAGTATTTTTTGTTTATATCATATATTTACCATATCTTTGAAATTGCCACCCATTGTGATGCTCTCAGCAATGGGCGGCAGTTTGGAGTTGCACTACAGGAAATGTGCAACCGTGAAGGTATAATGGATAAATTGCTGCAGTTATGTCTCATCTAGCCATTTCTGCTATCTGTCAGTATATATATAGGGTTCGCTTCAGTTATCCTCTGAGGGACTCTCCAATGTGCTCTAGCTTTGTCCAGAACATGCCTATTGCTGTGGTGAAGACGCTAACTCTAAGCGTAGCGTCTAATGCTGGTGCATTAAGTCTGCAAGATTAAGAAATGGTAATAGTTTAGAAATGACATGTCTGCATAGTTACACACTCATTAGTCAAGCCGTTCTCATAGGAAACTGTGGGACACCATGTGGACAGAAATAAGGAGAAATATTTGCATTAATGAGTGGTATTTATTCCTCCCGAAGCTAAAAATTTTGTCAGGCCTTGACTCATGTTTTTAAATCAATTTTTTTGAATGCATTAAAACAAAAGGCTTCACTTGGGGAACTATCCAGTCCCAAATTATTCACGCAGCTCCCTCCTCAGCTGCCAAACGAGTCTCATCCAAGTTCCTGTGCGTTTCTTTTCCCTACTCTTGTTCCCAGTTTGAAAAGAGGACCCTGTTGTGTTTGAAGTGCAGCGCCTCATTTTCCTGGAATCTGATGAACACAACTTGTTTTAAGCATTGAGCCCCTATATATGGTGTCAATCTTCTTAAAACTTGAGAAAAGAGGGAGAGATTGTGTGCCTCTGCATGTGTCTTTACGATTGCACGTCCACGTCCACGTTCCATTGTCGTACCAATGACAAGCCGTTCCGTCCCATGCCAAGTGGTGCCAGGCCAGCCGGCTGTCATTCACGCTGTTGTTTTGTGTTGCGCTCTGTATTCAGCCTACGACACACACATTGTCATGAAGAGCTTTTACATCGTCCTCTCCCCGTCATGCCCTTTTGTTTGTCTGTGTGTTGGATGACGGTGACCTTGTTGTGAAGAGAGATCCAGAAACACGAGCAGGCCGACGCAGAGCAATAGAGATGATTAGAAATGAAACGCCGCGTTGTGTAATTGCATACGTAATATCCACTGATGTCTGACTTTGAATCGACGATAACCCAGTTTCTTGTTTGTCGTTAGACAAAAGAGTTGAACACCATTCAGCTGGGGAGTGTGAAACTGACATATAGGACTCTCCATTGAATAGAAAGGAGCTGAACGTGTTCTAATCAAATAAGGACCAGTTGACAGATACTGTAGATTTCTAGTTTGTAGGGTTCTGTTTCGACTCTAAAGAATTTGATGCTGTTCAAAGTAATAAGATCATAACTGTTTTAAATCATATTCAATTCTTTTTGCTTTGTGTGTTTCAACATAAATTGGAACTGTAATTATCCAATGTTAGAACTGAGAGGTCTACATCCGGCTGGTTATGCAATGTTTCTGGAACAGATCATTGGAAGAGCAAGGTTTTAGATTCATATGTTGGGCTAAAAACAACAACAACGTATATCTGATATGAACTCTGAAGTAGGTTTCCTTGTAAGTCTGGTCTGGGCCGATGTTCGAGCTTAAACTGGGTTAACTCTATACTAACTGGATGGAGAAGGTACCCAGGCACATAGGCACTGTGAAAATGTAGGAGCTTCTTGCGGAGAAAACTCGGTGCCACCATCTTTTTTTGATGAGAAACTTGAAAAGATGAAATAGTAATGTTGATTTTTAAAGTGAGAAATTCAAACTTAATTTTTCTCAGTTGTTCTGATGCATTGCGGTTTGACAAAACTCCCATTTGTTGACCCAACAAGACGAGTTTGGCGCCTGATGTCAATCGTTCTGCCAGTCCGATCTTGAACCTTTACTTTTCTAGATCTTGCTCCCCATCACTGCTGATGACATACTGACTCTTTTCAGGTCAAGTTGGAGAACTGGTATGTTAACAACTGACAAACCAGTCGTGGTTTCTATCTGGTGGTGAAGACAGGCCCTTAAACTGCCAGTCGTCGTTTTGTCGTTGCCATAGATGCCAGAAGTGAAACAAGCTTATCCTTTGTTAACTTTAGTGTGTGACAGCTGACAGACAGGCAGAACGTCACAGTTATGCAACAGTCATATTTTGGATTTCTTTTCATTCAACTGAGTCTGAACTTTTAAGCAGCACTCCTTCAGCGATTCCTGCCAGTGAAATGCTTTTGAGACTCTCTGCCAGACCAGACTAGCAGAGTCTCAAAAGAAGTTGATTGGCTAATTCCCTCTTTTGGTGACCCAAGGGAGGATATATTTTAACTGTCCATTTATGCATATTCATAAATTGACTCCTTTCACCTCTCACCTTCTGCTACCTAATGCGTCCGAAGCTGCTTTTAAATCTACATAATTCAGAGTGAAGAGCCTTTCAAACGGCCTCCGCTGCTTTGACGCTCTCCAGAAACAAGAAACACACCAGTAACTAAGTCACTTGTTAATCAGGCTTTCCATTGTGAATGTTTTGTGGGTTCAAGAAGTTAAGTACAGATCATAATCCATTTAATTTACATCCATGCAATTAAAGTAATTCTCACTCACATTTGTGTTTTGAACAATGCCCTATGAGGCCTTTATATTTACTGAATGCACTGAAGCCTAAGGCAGGATTCGTATTTCCGTGTGCTTTTAAAAACCAAGGCCCATTCATGGATTGTAAGGAATTCTTCTTTGTAGAATCTGATAGCAATGCTCGTGGGTAGAGGTAGGGTAGTAGTCTGAAGCTGCCCCCTCCCCAGTGTTGCCACCACACCCCAGTAAACCTTGTTGAGTGATAAACTCTTCAGACCAAGGAAAGAGACACACCATAATCGCTCTGAGCTTCAATCAGGCCACAGACTTGAAGGTACATGATCAGGATCACCATGATCTTATACTATTTCACAGACTAATCAATCACCTTTGAGCTTTCACATCATTAATGTTCAGTGCTGCCTTAACCAGGACCTTCTTGTTGTTGACTCCAAGGCATAAGTTTCATTTCTGCAAAGCTCAAGTAAACTCAAGCTCAGGCTTTGTTGTGTCAAGACTCGTTTCTCAGCCGTTTTTGCTGAAAGAGCTCACTGAAGCATAAAAGAATGCAGGTCTAGGTTGCTTTTCTTAAAGTGCGCTTTCACAATAGCAGTTTTCAGTGCCGGAGGGTAAAATACCAGGAAGTGCAAGGAGTGACTGACAAAAAACTAGCACTTCATTCACCCGAAAACCAAAAAGGCTGAGGAGTGTATGAACAGACAACTATTTCTGGACAGTAGATTGTTTCACCTTGCGACGCAAAACACTGAATATAAGGCGCTGCAAAAACATAAGTTGTCAAATTCTCTGATTTGTAACCGTGACGATTGATTTTATAATTCCACTTATTAATCCACTGTTAATATAAAAACATTCATTGCTTTAATGATCCAAGTATGAAATGTATAAAAGTAAACAAGTCAAATAATCAGCTCATAAAAAGCACGTGAGTAACACACACACACACACACACACACACACACACACACACACACACACACACACACACACACACACACACACACACACACACACACACACATTCAACTATAGCCTCGGGCTGATTGGAATCCCTTGCATCACTGTTAGTTCAATCTCAAGTCAGCGCTGTGAATCCAGGCTATTGTGATGAGAAACTGTGTGTGTGTGTGTGTGTGTGTGTGTGTGTGTGAGTTTGTGTGTCTGTGTGTGTGTGTGTGTGTGTGTGTGTCTGTGTAATATGTCCTGTACATATTACCAGGTGGGTGATAAATAACAAGACCCTCATAATCATGAAGAGAAAATCATTTCTAGAGTGTGATGGAGATGAGCAGTGAGATGGAGAAGGGAGAGAATGGAGCGATTGAACGACTGAATAGAACGGGAGAGAGAAAGGTCTGCCTGGTATTGTGTGACCCCTAGTGCATGTTGTAAAGGTCTCTGCCTGTGTGTGTGTGTGTGTGTGTATGTGTGTGTGTGTGTGTGTGTGAGAGAGAAAGACAGAGAGAGAATGAATGTCTAGTGATTGGAAACCTTTTCTTTTGTAATTTCAAGTCTCTGCCGGAGAGCATTGTGGAGCATTGTTTACCAGCATGCCCTCCTTAGTTCCGCCTGTGTGTATGTGTGTGCATATGCGTGTGTGTGTGTGCGCGCGCACACACACACAGACGTTGTTTGTGCCCTTCTGTGACAGTTGACATTATCAGATGATTGCTCCCACGACTCATCTGTGTGCTGGTGTGTGGTTCTCTATATGACAGCTGACATTATTAGATCTGCACTGTTGTGTGTGTGTGTGTGCAGCTTCACGCATGTTTGTGTCAGCTGACATTATTGCATGATATTTTGCCCGTGTGTGTGTGTGTCCACTTGATCATTTTCCATTCAAATGCAGCTTGTGGATTGACAACAGGATGCTACCTCAGTGAGATCGGCCCAAAACCTTCTTTGTGTCTTTTCTTCTTCCACTTGTTGTTCTGTACTCCATGTCCAACTGCATGGAAATGCTTACAAACTCATTTTTATTTATATAAAACTATTTGCATCACGAAAGAAACTCCCAAGCATCATAGGCCGAAAATGTTGAAACAAAATGATGCATTCAGTTACAGATTTGACATTTTCTCAGGGGACAAATTGTGTAGCGGATTCACCACCATCATATAAAACTGGAGGTTTTCACAGATGACAGCACTGGATTTCTAAAAAAAACAAAAAAACAACTGACATGTATAGAGTGAGCTTGTTGCTACAGGTAACCAGAAGTCCAGATTGTTATTGAGCTCCTTCACAGGAAGTAGTTCATCTCTAATGTTCCTCCAATCTGGCGCGTTTCGGCGGAACGTCTTGCTGAGTTTTGCAGCCCTGAATTGCTGCGTTGAATGCAGCCTTATGGTAAGTCAAGCTTGTGGGGGCTGCGGTGACAGATGCTTTCATTGGAAATAAATATTCGGGCTTCCTTTTGGAGAATAGAGCTCACTTTGTTAAGCTTGATCCCGGCTTTGCATTCGATGCAGAATAGCCTCCGGCCTCCAGTAAAGCTACCAGCCTCCCTTATGAGAGCGGAGAACATCGCTTCGCTGTTTTTTGGGGGGCTGTTTCTGCATCATGTTTGCAATAATAAGTTCATCTCGTCCATCTGTCTGTCCACCCGTCTATACACCCATCCATCCTCCACTTCCGTACCTGCCCTCTTGGTTCCCATGGCTTCCTCCACCAGACCTCCTGGTCGCTGCCTGCCTGCCAGCCTCATACCCATTGTGGGCTAACAATGGCAGGCGAGGCCCCAGCTTCCAGGCCCACAGCCTGGGTCTTAAGAGGGGGGGGGGGTCTAGTGTGGGCGGTGCTTGTGGAGGGGAGGAGGGGGGTGTAGAATCATTTGGGGGCAGCCAGTAGGGGTGGGAAACTGAGGTGGGGGGAAAGAAAAAAAGCAGGTCATGTCCAGATTAAAATTCAATGTCTGTCTGCCTGTGTCAGCAGGCTGGCCGTGGTGTGTGTGTGTGTGTGTGTGTGTGTGTGTGTGTGTGTGGGGTCAGGGTGCCTTCTTGGATCACCAGTCAGCATGAGGAGAGAGGAAGAGGAGGAGGATGAAGTTAGGAACGATGGAAGATAGAGATACGCTGTGGGTGGAGACGAGCAGCCTGTGTGTCTGGTGTAAGGGGGTGGTCAAAATCAGAGAATATGACCGTCACTGCTTTGCTTCGGCTCAGCACACCTCAGTGTGTGTGTGTGTGTGTGTGTGTGTGTGTGTGTGTGTGTGTGTGTGTGTGTGTGTGTGTGTGTGTGTGTGTTGGGGGATGTTCATCACGGTGCAGCAGCAGTGTCATAATACATGCAAGACAAAGCTGATTTGGTGATGCATGTTTCCTTTGTGTCGGTGTTGCATGAGGTAGGGGGCGGGGGGGTTGGATTGGGGAGGCTGTAATACACACACATGCACATACGAACCAATCTCCCTCTGTTTTGGGCCCCATCCCCATATGGTGGCTTGGCTTGATGAGAGCTTGATGAAGTCAAGCCCTCCCACCCCCTCTCTGTGTGTGTGCATGTTGGTTTGTGCGTGTGTGTGTGTGTGTGTGTGTGTGTGTGCGTGTGCGTATGTGTGCGTGTGTATGTGTGTGTGCATATCTGTGATTGCTTTTGAGCCAATGGATAAATGAGTTTCACCCTCGCAGAGCATTGTGTCTATGTGCAGGAGAGCATGTGTAGATCGTTACAGCTTGTATATTGGCTTGCATGCTGTTTTCATTATATTTATTATTCATGTTTCATGCATGATTGTGCAAGGAGAGCACTGATCAGCACTGTGGGGGTGAAGGCTAATCAGGGGGTCCGAAGGGTTTCTCAACTCAGACATACAGGTGACGGAACAAAACCAGGAGGGGCGCGACCTTTCCGATAGACAAGATATTTCCCAGAAAGAATGAAGGAAGTATATTTTGAAGTTCATGTTTAAAATTTTATGATTCATTCGTTTAAAATGAATCCATGAGGGAATAGCTGGCGTTATAACAAAAGAACAGTCACGTACACACGAATGCTGTCAGCTTTTATTTGAATTTCATGGGGTATAAATGGTGATTCACCCTTAAAGGAACAATTTAAATCCACTCATCGTCTACTTAACCTCACATCAACGGGAAGTCAGGTGAAAAGAAGTTGTCTCACGCTTCACAGTAAAATCTCTTCACACCATTTGCCTTAACAACTGAACAATATGGGGACTTTTTTTCTAACTGATAAAAAACCCACAAAACTTTGTCTTCTTTGTTTAGAAGAATCTTGTAGAGCTGATTTTCTGTGAAGACATCTGATTCTCCGTTAGAACTGGAATGACCAGATTTTATATATTTTTTCAGTTTTGTTCCTTCAGTAACTGATGGTCAGTTTAAATGAGAGTTTAAATCTGGATGTATTTGCAGTTTTCTGTCAGAAATGCATCTGATGCACATCATCCAATGCATTTAATATATTATTGACACCCTCAACATAAAGGCCACTTTCAGGCACCGCAAAACATCAAGAAGCTGCCTAATTATTCATACTTCATATCTTTGCTATTTTTGTGTGCTTGCCCAGTCTTCAAAGGCTTAGGGAAAGTGTGCCATCTGCTTGACAAGCCAAGGTCAATACTCTCTTATTCCAAAATGTCCCTGACATTACTTTTGTTCAGTCTCCAGACATCGATTTGGCCGCTTTCATTAGATTTTCACTTTTAGCCGTACAGTAAACAAAAGGCGCTGATTAATAAAGCTGGATTTGTATTTCAAATGTTGTGCTTTGTGCTCAATTGTGTTTGTGCCCAAACTACAAATGCTCCTCTTTGTACTGCCTTCCTCTGTGCGAGTACACAGACGGTGTCTTTCTTTTATGTTTTTGTTGCCGCCTCACTGTTCCTTGTGTTGAATCCGCCAACTCAGAATGGAGCCATTTTGTCTCCTTCAGTTCCTGAAATGAAATATAAGCCTCTTAAATGCATACTTATCTTGCCCTGCAGACTGCGCTTGAAGAACAAACACATATGCCTACACACACACACACACACACACACACACACACACACACACACACATGCACAATCTAAAGAGGCATTGTGATGCCAGCCCTTGTTGTTCTGAGACGACGGCTGCTGCATGCGCCAGATGGTTGTTCCTTTGCTTTGCATGCCACCATATTAAACAAAAACTACGGCTAAGGCCACGGCTGGTTTAGGAAAAGGGCAAAGTGCGAGAGAGAGAGAGAGAAAGAGGAGACAAAAGAGAGCAGAGGGAGAGATGAAGATGCAATGCATGCAGGAAATCACATCACCGTTGCTCACACAAATGCACATGAACACACACAGACATGCACGCGGTTAAAGTAATGCAAAAATGAACGAGATGCAATCCAGAGAAATAGTTTGCTACAGAGTGCGTTGTGCATCTTGTGTGTTTGTGTGCAAATGTGCTCACGCTAACTGAACAGAATGTTTTGCTGCGTGTGTAAATGTGTGTGTATGTCTGTGGTAGGAGAACATGTCAGTAATTGGAGGTTAAACCTAGTGTGGTGACCTTTTCCAGCTGCCAGCTCCTTACATGTTGGTGTATGAGAGAAAGGTTGGAGACCTTTAATTTAATAAATTAGGTTAATACAACAAAGGACATTACACTCTGCACCATAGACACATGGCTGGTTGTGTGATGTCACAGAATCCGATGACGAATGAGCTTCAAGGCAGAACGATCTTATGTTTCACTAGTTTTTCCACAAGATTTCCTCCCATATGATCAGAGTAAATGTTAAAAGTTAGTCATAGTAGTTTTTTTTTTTCAGGATTTCTCTTTGGCATAATTCCATCCATTCAGTGTTTTGTGAAGTTTTGTGTGTCAAGTTAAGAGTTAAAGTCTTGTTTAAAATGTTAAAACAAGTAATGCTAATAAAAGCTAGTCTGTGGGACATTTCACACACTGTCATCCAAAGGTATAAAAACGGTCTTAGCTGACTAACAGTTACTCCAATGCAATTTATGGTTACGGCTGATTCCAGCTTAGTTTTATTGAATGAAGGAAGTTCACCCTATTGGCGTCGTGTTCGCTGCTCCTCTGATTTTGCTGCTTTCAGGTGTATCTGGGCTTGTTTCCTTGTTCATTGTATTTGGGTGTACAGCTGTTATTTATTGGACATTGATATACACCTACTTTTTATTGGAAAGTGCTGCAATTTCCCAGAAGATGTGTTAAGACAAGTTCAACTTGAATCACCTCCTTGTCATCGCTCAATGCTTTGACTTCGATACTCCTGACCCGTCTTTCTGTGTTTGCATTCTTACATTTAATGTAAGAGTATCTTGATTTGGGTTTAGGATCACATTTAGTACACAGATAACACAAAGAAAAGTCAAGTTGTTTTGCAAACAATCAACTTGGGCTTTACCATCTGAAATGGATTGACACAAGTGTGAATCTGAGTCTGGATTAATCGGCGATGTGAGGCCAGACAAAGCTGCAATACAAGCGATGCTTCTACACTACAAACAATAGACCGGAACAAAAAACACGGCCTTCTTGTGGGCGCGTTAGCCTTGGGTGAACAGGGTTGCACATGGTGGATAGAGGGTAGCGTCTGAATGTGACACAGGCGCAGCCAAGGCCTACCTTGGCTCCATTTGATCCCAGCTTCAGCTTTGTGTTCCATTTAATGTGTTTCTCCTCTATGCGTTCAAGCATCTCCGCTCCGCCTGCGCTTTCAGGTTCGCGGTCCGATATTCATTCAACACTCATTGCTTACCTCCGCATCAAGTAACCTTCATTCTAGTGTCACACATGCTCACAATGGCGTGAATCAACCGAGGTACTCTCCATTAACAGCAGCATGTATGCGTCTCGTGGATCGGCCCATGTTGGGTTTCAGGTTGTATAGAATGCTTTCAGATTATACAGATGAAGGTCTTGATTGAATTTCATCAAGCAAAAGATGACACCCCCCCACTCCAATCACCACTCACCACTTTTCAGAGGTTTAGATTTTTTTTAAAAATCTCAGCCTAGATGGTTGTGCGTTAAACCCACAATGTTCTTCCTAGCCTCCGATGGCTTCGTCCATCTCTTATCTGTTTTAGATGAGAATTTTTGTTTGACACAATCTTCGTCTTCTCAGTTATGAAGTCTTCATGTCAAGGCTTCCCTTCCCTTAAAACGTCTTTCTTCCACTTCCTCTATTTGCTCATCCGCGTTGGGAAGTCGGTGGTTGACGCGTCAGCCTTTTTTGCTGATTTTCACCCTTGTCATTTGTGTCAGATGTGCAGTCCCCCCCCCCCTTCTGTTGTTTTCACAGCGACACACATCAGCTGAAAGGGACTTGATTAAACCTTTCTCACCCATCTTTCTCTTCCCTTCACCCCCCCCCCCTCTCTTCTGTCTCCCCGTTTCCTTTCGCAACAAAATGAAGCAAATCAAGGAATCAATTGAACGTAATCATGACAAATGTGTCCCGGAGGTTAGCGAGGATTTTTGTATGTCTGTGTGTGTGTGTGTGTGTGTGTGTGTGTGTGTGTGTGTGTGTGTGTGTGTGTGTGTGTGTAAGAGACAGGGCTGCTGGGAAATCACAGATGAATCAATCAGCTGTTATCGCCACAGGAGGGATGGATCGACGGGTAGATGGATGGATTGGCAGAGTGGAGCAGAAGATTCAACATTCTCGATATGTGTGCATGCATATGCACGTCTGTTTTGCTGAGATAGATGGCTGATTGTATACAGGGCCATGTGGGTGTCTGTGTGTGAATGGCAGGGGCGGGTGTGTGAGTGTGTGGGGGGGCTGCTTTGTAAACCTTGGAGCTGTCAGAACAGATGGGAGATAGGAAGGGCTGCAGGCTGCAAGGGATGTGTTGGCTGCTGAAGGAGGATGGATCTACTTTCGGAGCGGGTAATGAGATTAGATTGGGAAAAGAAGGTGGAAGGATTTTTTTTTTATTATTGGATGTATTTCTGCTGAGGGTGCAGTTTTTAACCTTCAAAAGCAAGCATAATGTCCCATTGACGAGATGAAGCAAGAGAAGCGTTCAGTTCGTGAGTGGTCCGGAAGGACGGACCAAAGAAGTTAATAAGGACATTGTGCGTTTAGTTATTGACACCAGCAGCTTCAATCATTAAATGACTGCCATGTGTTGTTCTGGTTCATCCCTTTTAAGATATGTATTCATGATGCTCATAAAAAGAAGAAAGAAGATTTATGTTTTGGCAAACTATGACTTGGCTCTGTTGGTCCAGTATGGAAGTAAAATCAAAGATCTCTTCCTCACCTTTACAATCCTCCAGGAACGGCGAGGGTTTAGTTTTGTGTCTGCCTATTGGGCCTCTGGTGAGGTTTTGGTCCAATAAGACAATAACCCCCCGGCTCATTGACTGGATCCGTCTCCCCCAGCTGATGATGGGTTAATGGCCTATGAGCACGAGGAGCTATCTGCCGCCTCATTGGCAGACTGGCTTCTGTGTGGGCGGAGTTGCCTTCGAGTGACAGATGGTGTACAACGGGGAGGGAGGGATTGAGGCAGGACCAGAGTATGTGTGTGTGTGTGTGTGTGTGTGTGTGTGTATACGTACACACTGGAGTATGGGGGGATGTCTGAAATGTGTAACGGTGGGGGCTGTAATTGTCTTTTCATTGGTATTTCGTTTTTCTAGTTTTTCTTCTAGTCTGCTGTGACGCAGGATTTTGCGTGGCTTCACACACACCTGTAAAAATATACAAAACAATTTCAAGTCCTGCATTTAAACTGAAATTAAAATAATAATACATTTTTGAGAAGGTAATTGTGGAAGACACTAAATTCCTTTTTTTTTTTTTTTGGTCTTTTGTCAGAATCAGAATGAGGATTAAAGCCTCGGTTTGAATACACACAACTCTATGTGTGGCTCTAAATGATGTGAAACACCCACACACACTTTCAGTAAGACGTCAGCTGCAGTGTGTGTGTCTGTGTGGACGAAGGTTTTCAAAGCAAGCGTGTATACCTGCATCAAAACACACATGATTTGCACACAGACCTGGGAGACCCCCCCCCCACACACACACACACGCACACGGATTAAGCCAGATCATTGAATCTGGCAACGCTCCAATTTTACTCCATATTAAAATCCTTATCAACCTTTGTTATAAATTCATCGGTTTTGCAGAACCTCCCCAGTCCTGTGTGATAGAACAGCTCCAGTGTTGTGTGTGTGTGTGTGTGTGTGTGTGTGTGTGTGTGTGTGTGTGTGTGTGTGTGTGTGTGTGTGACAAAAAGAGCGATTATTGTTATCTGCTGTGAATATCACTGACATTAAGAACAAAAGCAGACAGTCTCTGGAAAGGTTGTTTTGTTCACTGTGTTTGTGTGTGTGTGTGTGTGTGTGTGTGTGTGTGTGTGTGTGTGTGTGTGTGTGTGTCCGTCCACGTACGTGTGTATGTGTGTACCTGTGATTCTAGACTGTCTGATTCTGCATATTTTTATCAAGTGTCATTGTATCTCCATCTGCTGAAGACACACACACACACACACACACACACACACACACACACACACACACACACACACACACACACACACACACACACACACACACACACACACACACAGAATCATTCCTTATGTGTCAGTGGCATTCATTGTGATATTTGTGGTAACATTTAGCAAATTTTGTTTTGTGAAGGGGTTGATTTCCATTTTGTAAAAACCTAACTATTTGCTTAACCCCCCCCCCCCCCCCCAAACAAACAGGTGCCAATATTTTCATCTCAGGCATAGTTAGGCAAAATTTACGTCGTCTCAAATATCGAAATCTTCCTTGATCTTTCAATCGATTGACAATCACAAGAAAAACAGAAGATTGTATTATCCTTAATATCCTGAAATGTCTCCTCATATAAACCAAAAATAGTCTGACATGATAGTTGCCTAATCTGTTAAGAATGGTCAAATAGTGTGAGAACATACTTGATATTGGTGTATCTGCCTAAAATAGCTCATTTAAACTAGATACAATGTGGATTTAATGTGTAAAACTGAAGAACAAAAAAGTAGAGGGGAGGGATTCCAGACAGAGAGACTGTGAGATGTTGTCAGAGCCACTTTAAACTTGATTGAAACTGAAAAGAGCAGCAGTGTCACCCTCACATTCATCTCTGTGGCCTGAGCAACAATAGGCTTTAGCCCAGTAGACCTAGACAGAGAGAGACGAGGGGGCGTCGCGCTGAAGCCATCACTGAAAGGGGGGAGCAGCACACCCAGCTGTCGGAACGTCTCTGTGTCATTTCACCTGCCATCGAAACTTCTTCACTCATCAGCAACGCGAAACCGAATTACTGGAGACGACTGTAGTGATGACTTATGACTGACAGGACATTATTTAGACAGTTCGGAGAGAGGATGACTCTCAAATGTTCCCCTGATGCTTTTAAGAAATGTACTCCTCGGATTTTTATTTGTCCGATCTCCTCCCCATCACTGTGATGATTACAGCACCAGGAGATCAAATTTAAAATCCCTTTGCCAGAGCTGCTGTTAGTGCAAATTGACTGCAGGTACTGTATATCCATTATATAGACAAAGAAAGGAATGTAGGGCTTTTTTTCTGGCATTAGTGATATTATTGTGCGCTGTAAGAGATTGGTTTGACAGATTGACTCTGTGGGAGGGAAGGATTTCAACAAATTTTGATGGCTCTTTGTGTCGTCGTTGGCCGATACGTCAGTCTCCCTAAGCTGAGAGTCTCATCCTTCCTGTCATGGTCAAGCGGTCTGGTTGGCTCAACAGCGTCAGTCATTGGGTTTGTTCCCATGTTGCCCATTGGCTAGTCGGTGTGTTAATGGGAATCTGATACAAGACAAGATAATGCCTCGTCCAATCCTCTCAAAGTACTTTTTGATGGCTTTCAAGTTTGATCAGGGTCTAAAATGATCTGATCATCCATTCCTACGATCAATGCGTTTGTAACATCAGAAGCTTCTGTCAGAAAAGCTTAGTGTCATGACTGTACAGAAGCAATAATCACCTCGTAACAAGTCCAATGGTGCTCGATTGTAAAATTTATTTCACCTGGAATGACGTAAGTATTATGGGCATGTAACTTATAAATGTAACTAAATGTAACCCAATGTAATGTAACATAAATGTAAAATAAACACTACTGCTTAATGTTAGATAACTGAATTTATTACTTATTCAAGTTACAAACATTACAGTTGCACACAACAAATATGTTCGTTATTCTGTTATGACACAAATCCTTATAATTTGTCAGGTTATTAAACCTACAGAACTCCCATCAATCAAGGATCAAACTGTCCAAGTAAATAAAGAAAACAACACAACATCAAACACATGTTAGGACATTAACTTTGTGAGTTTTGGTCAAAGCACACTTTTGACCTATTTATTTTTAGACACTCTGACCTTTTATGGTCTCGGGGGCATAAAATGATGTGGAGGGCCACATTTGGCCCACGGGCCTTGAGTTTGGCACAACGTGGCTTACAGTGAGGCCACTAATCTCCAGACTGGTTGAACAGAGATGACTGATATAATATCAGTCCTGTAATTGGAGCGTCTTGGTTATTTTTTGTATACTTTTAAACTCACACCATTGTGAGCCCGAGTTTTTTTGTCATGCTCTGTTGTTTGTGGTCCAATCTCAGTCGGAGATGTTTGTGTGAGTTGATTAGATCCAAGTGTGTGTGTTGGTGTTTGAGCGCACAAGTTTGGGTTGAACTAGATTATCGCTGGATTTTACCAGGGGAGATGGATTAACACACACTGGGCCTTACCCCAGAGTGTGTTACCATGAGTGCCTGAAATAGCCACACCAGTGCTTCCAGTTAGTTTACACCCCATTGTTCCTCTTTCTCTGCCCCCCTCCCTCTCTTCCTCCTTCCTTCTCTTCATCCTTTCGCGTCGTGAAAGCAGCACGGGGGTTGCTAAGTTTTGGTGTGATACAGTAATCTGGTTTGTACATGCACAGACACACACTTCATAAATAATTGACCCGTCACAGTGAGACGACAGGACAGAGCTGATACACCCCCCTCCCCTGGTCTCTGTTCTCTCACATTTCTCCTCCAGTCTCCTCCCCATCTACCCTCTGTTTCCTCATCTGATATTCTTTTGCTGAGCTTTTGGTTCTGTCCTTACCTTTCAGTCCTTTTCTTGTCGTGTTGTGTCTCTGAGTACCTGGAACACACAGGATGACACTGGGCTGTAAAAGACTTCATCAAACACCCAAAGATCATAAAATCATGCTTATCAGATATCCTGTGTTTGGTTTGTTAGACTTCAGACTGCTGAACAGGACATCGTACCACTGAAGGCTTTGTTTCAGTATTTTTTTCAAATTATTTTCAAAAAACAAAAAATATTTGATCATCGATCTTGAAGTGTTTGACCCTAAAATTGGCCACAGTATATTTTTGGACCAGGCACAAGCAGTGTGTGTACACGTGAGTGTTTGAAATCCAAGAACAGTTGTTGGTTTTGCATTTGACCCTTAATGGATGGGTGATAATGCTCTGTTGAGTGTACGAGAGCACCAAAGGTGGACTGTAGGGTTCATCTCGATGGGAACCCACCCTTTTCTACCCTGGAGGGTGTGTTTGTGTGTGTGTGTGTGTGTGTGTGTGTGTGTGTGTGTGTCCAGGAAATGGTCACACTCTAGTAACCCTCTTTTCACTACACAAATGCACAGACATAATGAGACATGCAGGTAAAGAGGATATCAGATGGCACGGTTCTCTATTGGAGATGTCTCTTTAAGGTGTGTGTGTGTGTGTGTGTGTTTTGCGCTGAGGTTTCACTCTCAAGGTTTGGAGAGGCTCGCATTACTCTGTAGTTTCTCTACATCCTTTTGCTTCTTTCATTTTTTTGGTTCTCCACACTAAAGATGAAGGTTAACCGAACGACAGACCTCGAATGTGTTAGTTTGGATGTTTAGATGTGGGCTTGTTACCATGGTGACTCACGATGCTCATTCCTCTTCCCTCATTGTGTCTTTGTAGGGTTTCACCTCAGCGGCACGGTAACCGAACCCGCCACGTCATCGGAGCCAGAAGTCACCCACAAAGTCGCCATCAGCTTCGACCGATGCAAAATCACCTCCGTCACCTGTGGCTGTGGCAACAGAGACATCTTCTACTGCGCTCACGTGGTGGCCCTCTCGCTTTATCGAATCCGCAAGCCCGAACAGGTAATAACGCGCTGAACAGACCCATGTAAGAAAACGCTCGGATGTCATATACTAGATTAAAAAAATAAAGATCCATTATTCACCGCAATTCTAAGGTTTCAAAAATGAATGCAACAGTAGATCTCTCCTTACAGCTCAAACTGTGTAATCCATACCTGCATTACAAATAAATTATTAAATCATTTTTTTAACTCTATTTTAAACTGAAATCTTCACTTTAGCTTCTTAGATAAAGGCATTCAAAGACAGTTTACAATTTCTGCATACCTCAGGGTTTAACATCTACTAGAAGTTGCATCATGTATACAATAGACAGAGCTATGTGTAAAACATCATAATGTAACGGTCAAACAAAGGGCCTTGTTGAAGTTATTCCATTTTTATGGAAAATGTCACTTGACTCTTACCATGAGTAGAAAAAGATGGAATTTTCACTTTAGAGCGTACTTATTCAAGCGAATGGTACATTATAAAAAATGTTTCACAGTGATTAGTAAGATTTCCACCTGAGATCTTTTTAAGAAAACAACCCTGCATTAAATCTAAAATGTCTCCGACCAGCCGATGATAATAAAAGTCATGATGTCACACTCCGATCTGTCCGTGTGTGTGTCTGATACAGGTGAAGCTACGGTTACCCATCTCAGAGACGTTGTTCCAGATGAACAGAGATCAGCTGCAGAAGCTGGTCCAGTACCTGATCACAGCCCACCACACCGAGGTGCTGCCCACCGCCCAAAAACTGGCCGACGAGATCCTCTCCTCCAATTCCGAGATCAACCAGGTCCACGGTGAGGGGATCAGTCGACTTTCAGATCAGATTCGATTGATTCAAAGAGAAAACAGACGTTTTTGATGCGTGGCAGTCAGTAAGTCACTGTTGCAAAGAAATTCAGCTGCAGACTCCTCTTTGCAGTGATATCTACACAGCGACAGCCAGACTTAAAAGCTTCCAGACTTGAAACATGCTGCATGCTAGCTACAGCCTGTCACACATCATAGCCTTGATTACTCTGGCGAAGCGGTAAGGCAGTCTTCAAATGGCTCATTTGATTCCTTAGTTCTCCAGTGGCTACCTCCTTCCAGTAGCAGGAGTACAGGAGTATGTTGAAGAAGTAAGAAAAAAGGCTTGTATGGGGAAAAGGAAGTTTAAGTAAGTAAGTAAAGACATACGTGGAATCGAAAAAGACACTGAGAGGAAGAGACGAGGGAAATCAGAGAGATGAGACGGGAAGAAAAAGGAAGAAGAAACAAGCCAAACAAGCATTTGGATTCAACAAACGCGCAGGAGAGAAACAACAAACCACACACACATCCCTTCGTCAGACCAAACGCCGTTGTTTCTCTATTCCATCCTCCCCAGGAAATGTTGACATTCTCTAAGGTCTTCTGTCCAGGAAGCCCTGCAATGCATTTCCTGTGTATGTTTGACAAGAGGGATCATGGGGGTTGAAGTTCAGTCGAGCCAGGAGCGATGCCATCTTTGATGGAGGAATGTTTGTTTGCTGTTGCAAAAACTCCCATCCATTTGAAAACACTTCTCCTGGCCTTCCTTTGCTCACTTCCTGCTTCATCAAAGCTGCTTTTCACCCATCTCCATTTACACTCAACCAGCACTGAAGAGAAGATAAATTAAATTGGCTGCATGATTTGCCTAACTGAAGCAGTTATGCTTCACATAGGTGCACTATAAATTAATTCCAAAATACGGTCCACGAGGACATCAGGCTAACTAATCATTAGAGGCTAATACAGAATTTAATTCTTATTTTGGTAAGAATAAACTGAGTCTCATGAAAGTCTGAGCTGATCTGCAGCATGAAATTGAGCTAAAGAAACTGTTTTTAAGAGCATTCTGTTTAAAAGCCAACTCCATTTCCCATGGTTGCTATTTATTTTTTTGCCCAAGTGCTAATTATAAACAGGATGGAGTGGAAAGATAAAGAAAAGACAGACTTTTGCCGTATTTACTTCAGTTTCCTGAGGTTAAAATTGTTCTTTTAGGATCATTTTTTGTTTGTTGTCTTTTTTTTTCTCTCCAGATGTTTCTTGTCTTTCAGCTATGCACGTGTGCCTGCTATTTAGTGTGTTTTGTGTATGTTTGTGTTCCCAGGTGCCCCAGACCCGACTGCAGGCGCCAGCATCGATGATGACAACTGCTGGCACCTGGACGAGGATCAAGTCAGAGAACAGGTCAAACAGTTTCTGTCACAGGGAGGATATTACGGCTCCGGGAAGCAACTCAACTCCATGTTTGCTAAGGTATTAATCATCACTTCCTGTTCCTGAGGAGGATTTATTTGTCTCTCCTGTTTAATGTCTCGATCAGAAACACAGCAGTGACCAATTAGGAGCTAAGCTGTTTTTTTGTTCCATTAAGAGGAGATGCCAAAGAGATCTTGATAGCATTCAGATATTCTTTGTGTCCCTTATAAGGACAAAGTTTCAGAAACACTCATTCCAGCCTGAAATTCAAACTCCGCACTCCTCTGTTCAGAAGAAAACTCCAAAATTTGACCCACATCTCCAAAATTTGAACAATGTTGACAACATAACCTTTTTGGCAGATGTAAAAATTCATGAATTGCCCCTTTCATTTCAAATATGTAAGAATTTTGTCTGACTAATTCAGTTTATTCCTCATCCCTGTACTATTAAGCGCTGGAAACACTGTTTCATGTTTATATGGATCAGACAAAGAAGTAATAAAC
Source organism: Antennarius striatus (assembly GCF_040054535.1). Classification (NCBI taxonomy): domain Eukaryota; kingdom Metazoa; phylum Chordata; class Actinopteri; order Lophiiformes; family Antennariidae; genus Antennarius; species Antennarius striatus. The sequence continues at coordinate 18,031,387 of NC_090793.1, forward strand.
CTGCTTTTCTATGTCGAGTCAGTAGCAGGTCCTGGATGATGTTAGATATACTTTCTGTGTGACCTTTAATGTCAGACTAGAGGATCAACAAATGCAGTTTTCTTTAAACAGTTTCTTCCATTCTGATGAGCCCATTTCACTTTCTCATTCCGATTTGTTTCGTAACATCTTAAATCAACTTTTGAACCTCAGCTTTAATAGATGGCATGTGAGATCACATGGTCTCCATTCATCCTGATTTCAATCATGCGTTACAAGTGGATTTTAGACACACGCATCATCTATCCACAAAAGGAAATGTCGCACATATTAAGAAAGGCACATTGTCACATTTCATGCTAACATAAGATTAGAATGAACCAAACTATTGTGGTGAATCTGACATCAGACATGGTTAGCGTAGCTGGAAAGTGTGTTTAAAGTGATTAAAACTGGGCTCACTTTGTCTTTCCAGGTGAGGGAGATGCTGCGGATGCGAGACTCCAATGGCGCCCGAATGCTGACGCTCATAACGGAGCAGTTTATGGCAGACCCCCGGCTGTCGCTATGGAGACAACAAGGCACAGGCATGACGGACAAGTGTCGGCAACTGTGGGACGAGCTAGGTAAGATGAATCAGAGAAACGTCAGACAAAGTGAAAAGCGTTATTTAAATGACTTCATCTTGGCCAATCAGCGTGCGAGTTGTTCTATCGCTCACCGGAGGTCAGATAGCTGAGCTGACGAAAGTGTCCCGTCTGTCAATAACTGAGACAAATCAGCATTCACCTTGTCGGGTGAACGTTCATCCAGTCAGTAAGCTATTAGGTCATCCAGCCGGCAGCATCTCTCTCTCCCCCTATGCAGGGTAAATGACAAAGGCTTCTGATCAATACGGCTGCTCAGCTTCTCTGCGATCAATCTCGGCATTTAGGAGGTCAATGAGAACACTTCCTGAGTGAGGGAGATCATGACACAGAGGAGACACAAATAACAGCCAGACAGTTTGCTGCCTGATCATTTTTCTTCTAGATATGGTCTCCTAACAAGGGATTCAGCTCAAGGTTCATGTATACAGAACAGCTGAGGTTGGTGCAGATGGCCTTCAGACCGGTTGCTGTTATTACCAACATCGTTCAGAGTAATAGAGTAAATCAGGTCCGGTCTTTTCCAAATATGACATACAAATGTTTATGATAATATTTCATCTGTGACAATTACTCTTCGTGGGGACACATTTGCGTTTAGAAAATGTTTTATCATCAAGACTGTGAAGAATTTAATTTATTTTATTTCAGGAAACCATTCAGAGGATTCTGTTGAATGGAACACAGTAATAGAAATAAAGATTTTCAATGAGGTCTTAGAAACAAAAAAACACCTTCAAAACTCCATCATATATGTTTAGCATTGCTATAATAGTAGTATTGTATATGTACGGTTTCTGACTTAGCCTCATTTGCCTTTACTGAATAATAGATATAATAATATGTAGATTTTTTGATAACTCTTAACACACATGTAATAAAGAGATCTGACCAAATAATAAACCTGCATCTCATTGCTGAAGTAATATATCCACTGTAGAGTAGATATATTTTCCTTTCATCGGAAAGATTCATAGTGAATTTCTTGGGCTTCAACCAGTTCTTATCATCCCGACAAGAGCCTCTGACCTTTGTCCGTCTTTGTGCAGGTGCATTGTGGGTGTGCGTGGTGTTAAACCCCCACTGTAAGAGTGAAGAGAAGAGCAGCTGGCTGAAGCAGCTGAAGAAATGGGGCGACCTGGACGTCTGCCCACTGGAGGACGGCAACTACGGCAGCGAGCTTCCGAACATCACCAACGCTCTGCCGCAGAGCAACGTGGCACAGGGTAAGAGGAAACACGCGTACACAACACAACACAACACAAACACAAACACACACACGTGTGACTCACTGACAGTTAGGATGAGACTAACTGAAGCTGTTCCTGATTGTTTTTGCTTCCTCAGACTCTCTGTCCAGGCCCAGGAGGACGGTGTTCAGCCGGGCGGTGGAGGCCTGTGACCTCCACTGGCAGGACAGCCATCTCCAGAGGATCATCAGCAGCGACCACTACATGTCTCCGTGTTACCAGAGGGAAGGGGAGAGTTTGCTGTTCAACCCCCAGGGTCTGCCGCTCTGGCTAGGTGAGTTCAAACACACACCAAATCAGAGTGGGACTCAATGATTTGACTTCCTTTTGACTAAATATTAGTTGTGCTTTGTAAAACCAACATACACTGTTAAAGTTTATCAGTATAAATCAGTGCAAAACAGTCAATACCTATTGATTAGGTTTCATGAATAGTCAGTAACTTCAGAGAATTTGAACCGGAAGTCAGGAATTAGTGCATGAAAGTGTCGGCAAAGGATTTTACTGGACTTTGCTGAGTTTGTGGCTGCTTCTTATTTTAATGCAGTCCACTAAGGATATAGATGGTGCACTATGTAATATGTTGCAATATGATTGATTGATCAATTACAATACCAATTCCTAGTACTGTGGTTAAGTGGCTTGGGGGATCAGAGCAATTTCTACTTATTGGATGGCTGGTGGTTTGAGCCCCAGTTCTCCAAGTCTACATGCCAGTGAGCAAGATCCTGAACCCCAGGCGTTGTTCCAAGCCCAAGTCTCCTTAGGGTCCAGTGCAGAGAACAAATTCCATGATATTGTACGATGTTTAATTGTGTGTTTACTACTTGGTCTTCTACAACTACGTTTCTGTGCAGCACGCGACACAAACAGACTTCTGTAGTAGAGGGGATAAAGTCATTTCAAGAGCAAAGTTCTTTCTGTGGTTCGAAATGCGTAGGCATACACACACACACACACACACACACACACACACACACACACACAGTAATTCTGCTGATATTGAGGCCAGTATCTGCTGTAAGCAGCTTCCAGCTAAGATCTGTCAGATTCTGCAACTTAAGCCAGCTATCAGACACACGCGGTGCTCTGCTGAGACTGCAAACTGTGTGTGTGTGTGTGTGTGTGTGTGTGTGTGTGTGTGTGTGTGTGTGTGTGTGTGTGTGTGTGTGTGTGTGTGTGTGTGACTGTGTATGTGTGTGTGACTGTGTATGTGAGTGAGTGACTGTGAGAATAGAGGTCCTGACTTCATCTTCTTGCTGTCTTCATCATTCACACAGACCATGTACCAACAGCATGTGCTCGTGTAGATGCCCTGCGGTCCCACGGTTACTCCAGAGAAGCCCTGCGATTGGCTGTCGCCATCATCAATACTCTTCGCCTTCAGCAGCAGAGACAGATGGACATTTACAAACACCAAAAGAAGGGTGAGCTAGGCTCGCTCAGAAACTTCTAACGTCCTGTTTGTTTGTTCCGAGCCAATCATTTCATCGTCTCCGTTTCAGACCTGCTTCAGAGGGGCGTGACCTCCACCACCAACCTGGAGGGCTGGGTGGGACATCCCTTGGACCCGATTGGTTGTCTGTTCATTACCCTGACTGAAACCTGCCGTGTGGATGATGACAACAGCATGGACACTGGAGGTAGTTTTCATTTTCTACATTTAAAGAATAAATTCTAACGAAATTCTAATAACTAATGTTTTGACACAAATAGGTTAGAATTTATCAGATTGATGACGCATTTTGTTTAAAGGTGCTTTTCAAAACACGAAAGGACACTGTAAAGAGACATTTACAGGGAAAAAATATGAATAAAATACAATTAACTTGCTGTGATGCGCTGTGATGTGTTTTATATCAAACTTGATTATCCGGCAAAAAAACCCTCTGAAAATTCATGATTGTCACTTCTCACAAACGTCAATTGAGCAGACAAATTTAATACAGTTGCGCCCTCGAGTATTTGCACATCAACACTCACAACTTCACCTCATCACGGATTTTTGGCAGGCAGTCACGTGATACCGTAAGAGTGTTCGATTGGCTGAAGGCATTCGGAATTGCACTACATTCTGTGACTCTCGGACTTACGTGAGAAACAAAAGTGCTTTAAACAGTCGATGAGAGTGTGGGTGAAAAGGTAATACAGATATAAGGTGGTTTAATATCAGTATGGGGAGGGTCATAAATGTTTAAATTACCATTAAATAATAAAATGAATAGTTTGTCGCTCTATCGTGGAATTCGTTATTCACGTGTGGTTCCTGAAACGCATTAACCGCGAGTAACGACGGCGCACAGTGTTTGCACACAATGCTTTAATAGTTTTTGGTCACCCCTGGTACCAGCTCACTGGCTCTTCTGTCTCTGTATAAATATCTATAGAGAGAAATAGGGAGAGAGAGAAATGCAGGTGTGGACGTCTCTGTGTCCACTGAGTCTGCTAATCTGTCTTCCAAACCTAAAACAATAACCTAAAGCATCCACTTCATCAATACACATACTAATCCACAAACCTCCTAAAAGGCTTCTCTCGAGCTGCTTTAGTCGAGGATCCCATTGGTCAAAACACGGATCCAACTCCTCCCACGCTCCACCAGCTGATTGGAATGTTTTCCTGAGTGGATGTGTTCCGGGAACGCCAGAGGTCACAAATCTGACCGAACGTAGCGAGTGTGTGAATGGATGAGGCTCTAACACCCGGCTCAGTTGGACCACACGCTTTGTGTGTGTGTGTGTGTGTGTGTGTGTGTGTGTGTGTGTGTGTGTGTATAGAATCCATCACCATTTGCATATCTTACACTGGCAATGGCTTTTTTTCACAAGTGGGTGTTGCAGCTGAGTAAAATAGGGGTTAGATTTTCCTATTGTCACCAGGCTAAAGGGACCTATTGTCAATCCTAACAATGCTGATCACTGGCACATTCGGTGGTGTGTGTGTGTGTGTGTGTGTGTGTGTGTGTGTGTGTGTGTGTGTGTGTGTGTGTGTGTGTGTGTGTGTGTGTGTGTGTGTTACGGCAGTTTGAAAAGAGTAGTTTGACTGTTTAGCACGTTTGTGCACAGTGAGGTCACCAGGCTTTATTTGTCACTTGAAGACAGCTGAGAACATCTGTCAAACAGGGGCGGGTCCAGACTATGTGTCAACCAATCAAAATGCTGATGGTCTCACCGATCATTTCAAATCAACCAATCACTCAACGCTCTATTGATAACATTGAGTTGGCGTTGGGGTTTAAGCTTCGGCTCCCATTCTTCTGAAGACGTCTGTGTGCACAGACATGGAATAAATAGGACTGAGCTCTGTTGCTGGGAGGGGGTTGAGGCAGAACGCTGGGATGGGGGGGTAAAGGAAAACAAGCCGACACCAATCAACAGCTGAGACTTTCATGGTGTCCGTTCTCGGTTATATCTGTGCAGCAGTTGGTGGAAGGCTGGTTGCCATCTTTGATTCCCGATTGCCGTCTATCATAAATGGGATTATTGGTATCATGTCACACAGATGTAATGTTTCACACACTCAACAGATCTCGCTCTGACGTACCGTTCAAGGTCTGAAGTAGCGCATGGCGTCCTTGCTTGTATGCACGTTGTGACCATTACCATATTAGGAGGAGGACAAAACACACTCCTTGTTAGCTAATATGATGCCTCAGCAAAAACAAATAATTTATCTTGATGTCCTTCATGTTTTTATAGATATAATCCCCTCTTAGGGTTTGTAGGAACGGTGTTATTTTGCTGAGCTGTGGTAGGAGGATACGTTCTGGTAGCTGGATGTACTTTGACTCCTTGGATAAAAATTACCTACTAGATTTAATATGACTCAAACAGAAGCCTCCCTTTTGCTCCAGATTGGGCACTTTACGCATTCAACGGGGTTCCTGTTGAGTTCATTTGGGTTGATCAAAGACGTTTTGGACGGGTGATCTGTCTGCACAGTATCTACTGTTTCAGCATGGATATCTCTGTGTGCCCGTGAAGAACGTGCAGTGTCAAATAAGGCAATCTAACACCAACACTTTGCTCTGCAGCTTTTATGAGGCTTAATAATACATGGAAATTCTCCAGTCGTAAGAAAATTCTCATTTGCCATCTATACTAGACATACATTTTAAAACCGTTTGACATAAAAGATCCTATTTAACTGTGGATCTGGTGACTTTTCCTCTGTTTTTTTTCCACATGTGTATGCATCACAGCAAATAATTGACATATTTTCCCCAGTATTTTGTCTTAACAAGTGAAATACCAGTGACTCCTGGGCAGTTGAGACAGGAGGAAGTGTGTGTATTTGTACATTTGTTTCTACTCTATTTCACACTTAAAACTGGGAAGGATAAGAAATGGAGCATCCGAGGCAAAACTCATCCTCCACAGGAAAATAACATTCATTGTCTTTTCTTTTCAGAAGGCGACCCCAGGCCTCCCGTGTACCACCATGCACCGGTGTGGGGCAGTCCTGACGGAGGAGAGTCGTACCTGACTCTGGCCTTAGAGGTGGCTCTGATGGGGATGGGTCAGCAGCGCATCATGCCCGAGGGTCTATATGCTCAGGATAAGGTATAGCAGCCCTGTCATACATAACATGATGCATGTTGAGTTCTATATTATGTACCTTATAATATAATGCAAGTGGAGGATGGAGGTTACAGTAATGCCATGTGGTTTTCAGCTGGTAACTAAACTATAGACAATAAAAAAGTCAGATGTAGACAATCCTGCCTTGATAGAAAATCACTAATGAAATATCAGTGAGGTAGTTACATCAAAAGAGGAAAGATTAGAATATTTTGTGTAAACAGAAAGTCCCTGTTCTTAGTTTCAATTTGAGTTATCAGTAAACTCAGTGTTTTTCCTTCTTTATTCTCTTAATGTGATGAGAATCTGTTAAGATGTTGATGTTTTAGGCAAGTTTATTTGTGTCACGCTTTTTAAAGTTAACGGGCTCGACACATAAAAGCTTTGAGACAATATGGGTTGGAAATAAAAGGTGATATACAAAAGCAATATAAAAAGATGCACATGAACACACAAAGGTTTTAAAAGAATCTTAAGCTAAGGCTTTTATTAAAAAAAACAAACTTCCGAACTGACATCTTTGTAGTAAAATAAAATCACTGTGTGCTGTGATTGTGGATACAGAAAGATGTGAGGTGTGAGGTATTAAAATCACCCTGTTGCTGGTTTTAAGCTTCAGATCCCTACTTTAAAAAGACTTTTTAGCCACAAAAAAAGCTTAATTGTTTTCTTAAAAGTTTAAAATCCTGGCTCTCATCATATTTTATGAAACGCTAGTTTCTGCACATTTTGATCTAATTTTCTGAACACGCATTGTGTGGTCGCATCGAATAACATGTGCCGTGTTACATGTGACTGGTGTTCCAGGTGTGTCGTAATGAGGAGCAGATTGTTGCTAAACTTCAGGAACTGGAGCTGGACGATCTGCTGGTTCAGACCCTACGGAAACAGGCCATCCAGCTGCTAGAGGGTACGACGATGCTCTCAGTTCGCACCGAATCACTACGGAGGCCTTTTACTTTGAGATAACATATCAATCAATCAATCAACATTACACCCTCCTTTTACACGTGTTACATCCTGGCTGTGGGAACTGTACCAGGTGCTTCATGTCTCATATGTGATCTGTGTGTTTGTCCCGTCCAGCTGGTCCGTTCAGCGGTCTGGGTGAAGTCATCCACAGGGAGAGCGTTCCCATGCACACCTTCACCAAGTACCTCTTCTCTGCACTGCTGCTACACGATGCCGACCTGGCATATAAGGTGGCGCTCCGAGCCATGAGGTCAGTTCCTCCATCCTGTTAAATAATAACTGGTCACTTCCCAACGTTCACATAACTATAAAAGTCTTGTGACAACAGGCTGTTATTTTTTGTTATTAGTGCGGTTGGATTTTATTGGTAGGAGTTTCTTATAAACTACTCCACTACTAATACGGGATGTTGATTAGAAAGAAATCACACCTACAAACTTGCTAGCATCGATGCTGTGTTTAGTCCGGACGCATATCCCACCCCACATTTAATTATAACTACACTTAAGCTGAATTCCTTTTCTCCGTGCATGTAAACAGATTTCTGTACTTCCTGTTCAGGGAACTTCTGAAAAGGAAATGCCTTAAACAAAATTCCTCAATTTGGAAACGCCCTGCTACGTCACACATTTCCTCCATGTTTCATAAACAATAAACATATCTGTTTTCTGCCGGTGAAATGGATAGATGGATGGATTAAATATCAGTGTTTACTGTGTTTACGTGGATGAGATTTAGGAATGAATTTGATTTAGTAAATTTTCATTCTAACAATAATAGGACAGATTATTTATTTAACATTATTATTACAAGACTTGCGGAATGAATCAGTCGGTCTTTCTGTCAGGCTGCCGGTGCTAGAGTCCTCAGCCGGCTCGGGGGACGTGGGACACCCTCATCACGGCATCTCTATAGTTCCGAGCCGATACCCACGCTGGTTCACTCTGGGACACCTGGAGTCACAACAGTGTGAGCTGGCGTCCACCATGCTCACTGCTGCTAAAGGTACCAGCCACAGATGTCCCTTCAGATGTTCCTCTTGTGAAAGCGCAGACGTTCATGAGGTTTATTTTGTTTTTGTTTTTTCTCGCAGGTGACATGTTAAGGTTGCGGACTGTGCTGGAGGCCATCCAGAAAAACATCCACTCCTCTTCATTAATCTTTAAATTGGCCCAGGATGCCTTTAAGATTGCCACACCAGCAGACAACCCGCCTGATATAACTTTGCTCAACGTGGCACTGGAGCTAGGACTGCAGGTATTGGGGGAGAGTGTGTGTGTCTGTGTGTATGTGTGTTTGAGACAGAGAGGGAGGAGGGCAGGGGAGAGCATGAGGGTGGGTCAGACATTACCATCAAGCCTTTCACCACAAAAAAAGCGCAGTATCACCAGTCAAAACATGCAAGAGTTCCCTCGAACTTGTAATTTCTGCATGCCACCACGGCCTCACTACAAATTAGCAGTGAAAACATCACACAGCGTTTCGCCATTGTTGATAACAAGAAACCACATAATTAAAGCTTTTGGGCTCCACTATAAACAGAAAAACCTCTTCAGATGATTGAAGCTAAAGCATCGAAACAGCCCTTTTTTGGTATTTAGCGTATCTACTGAATAACTGCTCAAAATAGAATTTGCTTATTTGTCTGGTATAATTACGAGCACACTGTGGATTAATCTGTATTCATGGAGACAGATGGCGTGATGTTATGCGCACCACACGTCATGCTTTCAAAAGTTGGAATGTTTGAATCAGAATTCTGTCAAGAACACATAATAATAAACATCGGTTGTCTTTATTCCTGCGGTTCTAAGGTGTGGAATCACAAACTGTGTTTTACAGGTGATGAGGATGACTCTGTCCACTCTGAACTGGAGAAGAAGAGAGATGGTCCGCTGGCTGGTGACCTGTGCCACAGAAGTCGGTATGTGTGGTCTTTATACAGACACACACACACACACACACATACATACTAGTAAAACAGGATTCATGGTCTAATTATATCCTGTTTAATGTCGTCAGCTCAGTTCTTTGGTCTCCTGTGATGCATTTTAACTCAGCTGGAAGGTTAACTTTAAATTAGAAATGGTTAGGAATTAAACAAAACCAAAATACATCGTTGGACCACCAAAATCCAGCCCTGCTCCTCGTCACGAGGAGGGATAAACGTTAGGTAACAGAATATCACTATCCGAGCTGCATGGTCATGACAAAAAGGGAAATGCATACAACAAAGTCAATTTAACAATTTATTTGTTAGATAATATAGAACCTCAAGATATGAGTTGAATTCGTTCTGTGACTGAGCTCCTAAGTCAAAAAGATTTTAGCCATTCAAAATAACAAATCATTTTAATCCATTCCAGCCTTGTAAAAAAAGACATAATCGCCTAAATTGCAAAGAAATGCTACATTTTTTATTAACCAATGAACATACAGACTTTACCTGTGCATAATTAATTATTTATAAGTTACGTAAACAATGATGAAGTATGAAAAGAAACACAAATGTCGCAAAAACACCAGGTTCCATCTTTACTCCACCAATGAGAATGAGATCCGGTCTCAGCTGATGTTGTATTCATCCGCCAACAGGTGGGAAAGGATGAGGCCTGGTGGGTGTCATTGTGAACGCCGTTTGGATGGTGCTGTTTATGAGAGGATACAATAATGTAATGATTAATTAAATGTTCATATGGTCAAAGTTTTTGTAGATTTCCCTGAATGGATGAAACAGGAACACCAATCCACCCAGTATGGTGATCTAACTTCTGATCACGATAAATAAATGTTCCATCTCCCTCTTCAGGTATGCGGGCATTAGTGAGCATCTTACAAAGCTGGTACACACTCTTCACGCCGACGGAGGCCACCAGCATCGTGGCGGCCACCGTCATGTCCCACAACACCATCCTGCGCCTCAGCCTTGACTACCCCCAGCGAGAGGAGCTGGCCAGCTGCGCCAGGACACTGGCCCTGCAGTGCGCCATGAAGGACCCCCAGAACTGCGCGCTGTCGGCGCTAACGCTCTGCGAAAAGGACCACATCGCGTTCGAGACGGCCTACCAAATTGTGATCGACGCTGCGTCCACGGGTATGACTTACTCGCAGCTGTTCACCATCGCCAGGTACATGGAACACAGAGGATACCCGCTGAGGTCGTTCAAGCTGGCTTCTCTCGCCATGACCCACCTCAACCTGGCCTACAACCAGGACACGCACCCAGCCATCAACGACGTGCTGTGGGCCTGCGCGCTCAGCCACTCGTTGGGTAAGAACGAGCTCGCGGCCATTATTCCCCTGGTGGTGAAAAGCGTGCACTGCGCCACGGTGTTGTCTGACATCTTGCGGCGGTGCACCATGACCGCGCCAGGTCTCGCCGGCATTCCCGGGCGAAGGAACTCTGGGAAACTGATGTCGACAGACAAGGCGCCGCTGCGGCAGCTCTTGGACGCTACGATCTCGGCGTACATCAACACCACACACTCCCGACTGACACACATCAGTCCGCGGCACTACGGGGAGTTCATAGAGTTCTTGAGCAAAGCGCGTGAGACTTTCCTGCTGGCACAGGACGGCCACATTCAGTTCGCCCAGTTCATAGACAACCTGAAACAAATCTACAAGGGCAAGAAGAAACTGATGATGTTGGTCAGAGAGCGCTTTGGCTGACATCACCCCTCCCTCAGCTCTTGAAAAATAGTTCCACTGATTTGTTTCTATTTAAGGATTTGGTTTCCTTGTGTTTTTATTTCTATGTTGAGCCATTTCTTGACTAATTCTTAATCTTTTTTTTTTTTTTTGTCAGGTTCTTGTTGTTGTGTTTCTTTACATGTGAACCAGGAAGTGTTCACAGTGCATTGCTCTACTAAGACCCCAAAAAGGGTGCGATAGCTTGAAACTTCAAAGAAACGACAGCAAAAACAAAGCATTTTTCTCCTCCAACTGAATATAGAGTGAAAAAGTAAAAAGATTGAGATAGAAAAATAACAAAAGGACTGATTTGTCAGTGGCACATGATTTTTAAAAACAAAAGCTCTTTTTTTGGATGGGGTTATTTACTTGGAGCCAGAACACACTTAGCTGGAGTTAACAAGAAGGAAAGGAAGTGGTGTTCAGAGTGGAAGGGACACGTCATTCCGAAAGGAAATAAAAAACCCGCTGAGACCGAAGTGTTGTGTTACTGTCATGACATGACTCCATTATTTGTCAGCTTTAACTTCTCTCTCAGAAATGGCCTCTTGATTTATTCAGAGCATCTTAGAGGACAGAACTCTGTACATGTAGTACCACCAGGCCGATAAACCTGACTATCTCCAGTCCTCTGCACCCGCTGGCTAGCGCCGTGTTGCTTTACAGAGTGCATGTTCTGAACTACAGAAGCCTGGCAGGGACATTATACAGGCTGTTCTATTCGAGGTAGAGTAGCTGAGGCTCCATGTGCTAATATATATACAGTATATCTAATATGTCCACCGATTAGTAATATACAACTGGGATGAATAGAGCAGTCACATCTCCAGAAACACAACTGCACTGCTGTACAGCTCTGTGTGGACAGAACTATTTAAATCAATGAGACTCCAGTGGCCAGCTTTCATTCACGAGATCAAGATTTGGTCAAAAAGCAATACACGCTGAGTCTGCACTTCCTTTTTTTCTTATCTAGCAGCGTTAATTTCACCTTCTTAGGAAAAGACTCAGATTTGATTCAAGTGACATTTGTGTTGGAGCAAAAACTTTTTTCCATCTGATCGGGAACTCAGTTACTCTTTTTTTTTTTTTTTTGAGAGTTTTAAGGCCCCTCCTTTTTATTGTATCTGCCGCTGTAGGAATAAAATTGTAATACTTTTTGAACTCTTTTGGAACCGAACAAGCAAATTGTTGATTTTGTTTGTGGAAGTGCAGTTGCCTTATTATTCCTTCTGACAGGAAAAAATTCGAAGAGGAACAAAAAACACAAGGTTCAAGGTATTTCATTCTCCACAGTTCCTATCAAAGCTAAAGGATACGGTTGAAAAACTATCAAAATCACAGCATTGCAACGAATTCCATTATTTCAGAAAGAAAAGTGAACATGTCTCACATGGTTTTTTAAAATTCCTACAGCTCCTTACGATGGAAATGGGTCTCTGTGAATGCTCCTAATAGTGATTGTTCTGAACTGTGAAGAGGGGTTTTTCTCCGCAGATGCACACTGCAAACAAATAAAAACTGTTTAATGAATTGACTTAATCTCAGCTATGAGGCCAAGCCTTGGCGCTGCAAGTCATTTTTTCTTTGAGGGACGCTAGCTTTTCTCACTCGGTGGCAAAGTGTCAGTGGCCATGTACGGTTCAGCAAGAGCTTGAATCTTCTCCAGATAGACTAAACGTCATCGTACAAGCACTTCACACAAATACCTCTTCAATACGTTCCTGCCTGCTTCAAGCATTTATTTATTGATTGTCTGATAACTTTGGATGACTGAGTCAGGATCTAAGACACCCATAGTACACGGCGAGTTACAAAAATCTTTTCAGTCGAGGAACATTTTCTTGTCTTTTTTTTTTTTTTTTACATTCCAGTCACAACTCTGGGCCTTTTTTGATCTGAAGAAATGCAGATAGAGGAATGAAAAAGGAAAAAAAACTTAGCAAAAGAAAGAAAAAAGAGGCTAAACTCAGTTCTCAGGGACACCACTTAAGAAACAAAAACAAAAAGTAGTAGCATTTAGCATTTATGATATTGTAAATACTAAAGTGTCAATTCATAAAATTGTAAAGTTATAATTATTTATGATGAGTATGTGTTTTTTCCCTTTTTATTATAATTTTTCTGATTGTTATTGGGGGTGTACTTGAACTGTTTTGGACAGGAAATTTGACAGCATTTTTTGTAAGAGTAAAGATTTCAAAGCATTTCTCAGGTGCTCCTGTGTACATTTCTTTGTCTTTGTTTTTGCTATGACTATTTGTATGTTATTATTTTGTGTTGTTTTTTTCTTTCAAGAAAAAGATCTGTTTTCCCAAAGGAAGCATGTAATTCAGAGAATGAGAACGGCATTCATTTGTAAACAGATCTGTACTAAACCCGACTATGCAGAACCACTTCAGCGGTCTTGTTACCTATCAGAGATGGCCCCGTAAAAAGTGTCCCAGTGGGCTGAACCACTAGCAGAGAGGCTGGGGGGGGTGGGTGAGAAACAAAGATGAGACCCTGCGTCCTCGTATCTGGACAATGTCCAGTAGCCATTCTGCAAAAAACGCTGCAACACTTGGAAGGGAAAAAAAAGTTGAAAAAGGTGGGAAATGCCTTTCTGACCGATCAATGTACAAAGTTTATTTTTGCTTTACTTTTTAAATTTGTTTTATTTAATGGGGACTCAAAGCCTTTTAGTGTCTTCTCAGAGGTGTCAAGTCGTGTGGCAGCACTTCAGAGACGTAATGATGCAGAAATGTCAGCCAGCCTGAAACAAACTGAACAGGAGAGGCAGCCTGTGGATGACTTCGCTCATTCCACGTTGTTTGTTTTTCTTTTGTTGCTTTTTTTTTTCTTTTCAGTTCCTCTCAGCAAAGCTGAGCTCACCTCTCTTATCTCCACAGATTCCTTCTTTCTGTAATCTTGCGTTGTTTGTTGCCTCACTCCCTTTTACAACAGGAAATAATTTTTGGTTGAAAGCAATGCAGTGATGCGCCGGAGACCATCCCAGCGCAGCAGCTTCCTAATATCTTACCTTTTAAGCACAAGAAACATCAGTGCATCCCAGCATCCTCATCTGCACAAAATTACATATAAATGTGATTTTCCCTTGTTGGCGTAATGAAAGAAATGGGATCAACTGGGTTAATTTCTCAGTTGCTATGTTAAGGATAGGATTATTTTCTTACTTGCTTATATTGGAAGCTCCTGCCGGCCGCCATTATGTGACACATTAACAATGGAAGACACTCCGCTCCAAGTGGAGCTATTATTTCAGGCTGCGTTAACTATAAAAGCCTTTTCTGGATTTTTTTTTTCTCCCCCCACTCTTTCTTTAGTAGGAAAGTACTATTTGCTGGTAGAGATCTAGTTCACCTACTGTTACCCAGTTTTTTGTTCTTTTGGATTCTCTCTAACTTTAAGGGAAAATTGAAAGTGTTTGTTGCCTCTTTGTGCTACTGATTATGAAAAGGTATTTCCAGTATTTGTTGCCACAGAAGTATGATAGCTTATCATCAACACTTGTTTTTTAATTTGTAATTTTTTTGTGCAACTTCTTGAGCTACTGTCTATAAAGCGAGAATTTATTACTATTTATGTAACGCTACTACCATTTTATATTGATTTGTGTTGGAATCTCAGTGCTTTTCTATGAATAAAGTGTGAAACACATTACAAGGAGTTTTGTGTTGTCTCTTACCTTGAATTAGTGAGGAGTAGATATGAAGGACTGAAGTACTATATTCAGTTTAAATGTTCATCACTTTAACTTTTATAAATATTTTCTGTGACAAATTCTTTTTAAACCACTTTCAAAAAGTTGTAACTATATTTTAGATTCATTACCTGTAAAATATATTTCCAGCATTTTTAAAATTTTCATATTTGTGGACTAGAGCTCAAGAAGTAATAGAAAAACATCTGGTGCTAGCAGTCGCTTCGTTTATCACGTCTATTTGTAAACTGCCATATTCATACAGTGATACCTCTACTTACGAATGTCTCTACTTACGAAATTTTCTACTTACGAAATTTCTCAGCAGGAAAATATTACCTCTACTTAGGAAAGAAATTTCGACTTATGTAATGTAAAAACACAGTATCGGCTGATACTCGAATAAAAACACAGTATCGGCTGATCCTTGAATCTCCCACAGGTTCCTGAACGCAACATTGTTGTAGCTGCTCTGCCATTGGCTATTACCTAGTACGTTTCTTCCTGGCATCCCATTGGCTAAGAGGGATGCCACTCCACCTCTGTGTGGAGCTAGAACGGCGCTTATGGAGAGTCTCGGCATTCGGCACTCGACCCGTGAGGTAGTCTGATAGTTTTGCGCAAATATAATAACTTTGTCAGTACGTATTCGCTATGGACCCCAAAAAAGTGACGGGGAAAAGAGGAAAAGACGAAGAAAAGAGTTTTTTTTGTCCATTCAAACAAAGCAAGAGATCATCGAAAAGAATGAGAAAGGGATGTTTGGTTGATCTCGCCAAAGAATATGGCCAAAAATCTGCAATCGATACGTTATTTAAACAAAAGGAAGTTTAAGGAGTTTAAGGCATGGCATGGATGGTTGGAGAAGTTCAAAACGTAGGACTGGAATTCACTTCGGCATCGTGAGATAGGAGCACATGAACCAAAGAGGGCAAAAAACAATGGGGACAGCTATTAAAAGGTAAATGATCGTCAATAATATTCTTCACTCTATTTTTGTTTTTTTTTAAGTTATGCACAACTCATTTATTGTGTAATAATCTAATCGTAACATGTATTTGTTACATGTTTTGATGCATTTTTATGCTTTATAAAACGTTTATGTCGGAATTTTTGTGGGTTTGGAACAGATTAGGGCATTTGCATGGAAAATACGTCTCTATTTACGTAATTTTCTATTTACGTAATTTCTTCCGGAACCAATTCAATTCGTAAGTAAGAGGTACCACTGTATTTTAACAACACGTACATAAATCCAGCCAATCTCACGCACCAAAGAATCAGCCAATCACAGGCGAGATAGGTGGCTGGCGCCCTGACCTACGCAGCGTGGGCTTCTGGGAAATGTCTTCACACTAGGACTAGCTAAACCTGCTAGTCGCGTCCTGACAGCGTTTTAACTTAATGCTGACGTCGGGAACAGGTTAGAAGGTGTTCAAACTGTTTGGTTAAACAGGTTAGTAGTTGTTTCACTACTGGTAAATAACTGAGATGACTCACCAGTTGTTTAAACTAGTTAGTTAAACAGGTTACGAGGCTTGTTGAGCCCTTCAGAGATCCATCCCGTAAGTGTTCCTGAGTGATGCTGAAGCTAGCGCCTGTAGCTTTTAGCTGTCACTTGGTTGTAAGCATAGCTTTCGTATTAAATCTTCCAGTTGTCCTACATAATTATGTATTGTTATTATAAGCTTTACATGCATGATGAGCATTAAAAAAATCTTGCTTTTCCTAAAATTTAATCAGTCTGAGTAAAACATCAAATGAGAAATAACTCATTCACACCAGAGGATAAGGTGGCCCGTTTGTTTGATGTGGTTAAATTCATGACATTCGAGGTCAGAAACAGTGAATCTCTGTCAATGAATTATATTGTAAATGGGAGAAGTTATACACTTTGATGAGGAAAGAATAAATAAAAAGTTTATCAAATGAATCAATAAATTTATTAATCTCATCTTTATGGAAGGATCTGATTGTTTTCCTCCAGGTGTCAAACACTAACACTTTCCTTCCTGATCCTAACCGCTATGGATTTGTTGGATACAGACGCAGAGACGACGTCACTGAAGCCATAGAGCTGCCTTCAGTGGGTAGACAGAGCCCTGCCCTCCCTCAAAAACCCTGGCTACTACGACAGAAATGACTCTACTATGATGGCACAAACGGTAAACCTGCCCACACCTGTCATCATCTTGTTTTTAATTGTTCTAAGGGTACTGATGGTTTATTCATATACAGTAGTTGGAGCTTTTTGAATCCCAGCATCCCAGTGTCTCCAGTTCAGTTTAGCATTTTACCCCCCCCCCCCCCCCCAGCAGCATCAGTGATAAATGAAGCACGTGCACACTGATCTCTTTACATCAATCTTGCCCTCATTTGTCTGCTATCAGAACATTTTTCTTCTACCCCCCACAATTCATTTTAGATTCCTGCTGAGCCATATGAGCAGGCAATCAGGCCATCAAGAAGTGCTAAGTGTGCTTGTGACAGTGTGTGTGTGTATGTCTGTGTGTGTGTGTGTGTGTGTGTGTGTGTGTGTGTTTGTGTGTGTTTGTGTGTGTGTAAATCTAGATCGATTGGCTGATGGTAAATGAGCCGATTTATATTAATTATCCAGACAGATACTGTAGATGGAGGAGTGATTGCTACATGCTTAATCTTTTTCTCCTTCATTTTGCGCTGCTAACCCACATACTTCTGCCTCTCTTTCTTCAATAACCCAGCTGTCTGCACAAGCCTTATTCAATCTCTAAGTCTGTATTCTTTCATTATAAGTGTAGTATGTGTTGGTCCCTCAGTGCTACATGTAGTGTGTAGAAGAACCTACAATCGATCTTGTGCCTGAAGACATCACAGATGAAACCCTGTAGTTGTTGCTGCCATAACGCTAGTTTGATGATACATTAATGTGCTCCATTCCCTTTGAATGTGACATGTTAGTTAGTTAGTTAGTTAGTTAGTTAGTTATTCATTTATTTCAGACAAGGCATGTTCATGAGTCTTTAAGTGTAAATGATGCAATAACTGAGCTGGATTTGTTGTGTTTTAGAGTATTTTGATGTGTTGATAGTTTGTAGTTTGAAACTTCATTTTCAAGTGTGATTTTGTACCAAAATTTTATTTGTTCCCTCAAACAACTAAAATATCTCTTGAACTGGCTTACCTGGTTGTAAAATAATTGTTCATTGAATTTTCCTTTTTGAGCACACTATTCCCTACATTTAATGAAGTGAAATAACAAAGCATTGTTACATTTGCAGAACGCTTATAAGCAACCTCGAAAGACTACATGGATATTTTTATTCAATCCAATATTTGTCTACATTTGTGGATATTTAGGTGAGGATTCTACCTTTTTCAGACATGGGAGTCACAGTCAGGGTGACCATAACTCAGGGGAACTGTTCCGAACATTTCTGAACAGGACGTTGTCGTCAGCATAGAGGGAGAGTCACAGCTGTCAGCATCTGCATTTGAATGAAGCAGCTCAAGGTCTCCAGTTTCTTCCTCTGCCTCCCTCCACAAGAACTACGTTAATGATGCCTATCAGTCTCTGTCACTGTGGGCTGCTTGTGGATGTGTGTTCATTCATGCATGTGGTCAATGAAACATGTAGTGTGTGTGTGTGTGTGTGTGTGTGTGTGTGTGTGTGTGTGTGTGTGTGTGTGTGTGTGTGTATTTTGGGGGAGCGGTCACTGATAAAACGCTGATAATGTCCATCCATGGAAGATGATGTACAGCCTGCTGTCTCTCCAGGCAGATTGGATTTTCAGGCCTGCTGATTTGCTGAGAGATGGAGCCTGGACCTCCTCAAACAAACTCGAACACACACACACACACACACACACACACACACACACACCCTTAAATGACTCATATGCATATGCCTTGAAATGTACAGAAAGCACACAAATGTAAACAAAGGCTTTAAAGGTAACCGTGTGGAAATTGATCTCAATGTCTAAAGAGCACAGATTCATTGTTGTACTTCTTCCTCTTTCTTTCTCTCTGTCTCTCTCTCAATCATCCATCTATCTTTCTTTTGCATACACACAGATCCAATCACTGTATTCCCAGATGGCCTGCTGACACACAGTTCCAGCCTCTTTAGTCTTACCTGTCAAAAATTGGGGGTGAGTTTTATTCATTTGTTGCTTCTATCTACACAGGAGACACTATAAATGCTGTTTTTCCTTTTATTAATATTTTGTTTTAAATATCTGAAGGGGTGCATTTCAGTATTTAATCTTTTTTCTGAAACTTCAGTAGCCAAAGTCATAGAGGTTATTTTACTCCAACTTGGTACAGCCAGATTTGAGCATCCTGGCAATATTTCAAAATCCTCTGATGACAAACACCCTGGAAACAATAAGACGTGATCATGTGTGTTGTTCAGGCCAAATACTGTGCTGTTCTTCTGTGCAACAGAGCTCCATTTTTTAGAGCCGTTTGATGTTCCTCAATCACTTTGCACTTATTCTCTTCCTCTCATTTAATAAAGTCAGGGTTTACCTTTGGTGGCCACTCAGGGTGTCCTTTGGAACAGTTGGTCAACATTTGTCAAAGTAACAAAAAAATCCAAAACTACTGTTACTGTTACTACTGACTTTTTCCATAGGAAAAGCAGTTTGAAATTAAGATTTTTAATTTCAAAATCAGTGAACCCAAGAAAGTAATAACACCTGCAAACCGGTCTAACCTACCCGTGACAACGTGGTTTAAATTCTGTAAATAACAAAGTAATTGTGTCAAGTGAGGAGGGAAGCCCTGGAGTTCAAATCCCTCCCCCAGTTTGGTCACATGATGTTATGATTTTTGCTGGAATCCATCACATCATCAGTGGGAACAACAACAACAACCGGATTTAGTAGAATCTGCTTATCTGATGTTCTGAGCTGCCTCAGAGAAACAAAACAAGGGATAATTTCATCCCTCTTTTCACTATTTGTCATGTCAAGAGCTTCGATTATGATTACAGTAATAATGCATGCAATTTAATTTTAAGCTGTGCTCTGTTTGAAAGCTTTGTGTTTACCTCAAATGTAATAACTAACTAGACGTTGAGTTCTGTGATTGGATGTTAGGGCCCGTGTAGCTTTCGTAAAGCCTCCTGATTGGTTAAGATGAATTCTTCAGTGTATTTATCTATGGCTTGTATTTAATCTACCACAAAGACATGCTTTTTTAACTGCTATTTGGTGGTGAACTATATGCAGATGTTAACTGCTATTTGCATAAAGCCCCAGACATGCTAAACTGGAATTATAGGAGTAACGTCTGATGGTCACCAGCTGGTAGAGGGAGTAACCCCCCCCATACCTGTAGGGGGCAGATGTCTGTATTTAATGGCTACAGGGGAACCTGAAAATCCAAACCTGGAAAGGTTGTCTTGACCATTGTTGTTAAAAAGTGTTTTACAACCACTTTATTGAATAAGTGGTTAGTAATTGTAACTCATGGCACTTGTTTTTCTTTTCTTTAAATTTGTATTTGGGGCTGACAAAAGCAATACCATCCAGTTAAAAAAACAAGCATGATATTTCATAAAATTCACTGTACTGTATCTCAAAAAATCGGTTATTTAGTTGGACCAAAATTACAAAGACAAGTGAATTCCATAACCAGAAAAAACTGCAATAGACTTCATGAGACATAATTTCAACAAAATAATTATATAAAAACAGTGGAAAGTCGAGACAAACAGTACAAGGCATCTTCTTTCACAATAAGCACTTCATAGGGAACAAAAATAAACCTCTTCCTGCAGGCAATAATTTGAAGTTAGGTGGTGAAATGATCAACGGCTGCAGGCAAGACATTCTCACTGACTGATTTATCAACTGTAGTTGTCTCCAGACAAAACCTTTTGTCTAAATGACCAACTTTTAAATTCAGATGACACGATCGCCGACTGAACTCAACAGAGGTCGTGAAGGTTTAAGAACTATTTTTATTCTACAATTCAAAGCTGTTAAAAGATCCAAAATTAATATAGAGCTGATACAACTAATAATGTGTTTGATGCACATACAATGTTCTCATCAGACATGAAGCTGTATATTATCAAATATCCATCCTTTCCAATAAAAAAAAAAAAGCTAGAAACTAAAGCCAGACGTTCTTTGGCTTCCACATTCCCTCAAACAGCTTCTTCCACTTTCACAGCTGTTTGATCATCTGTTTAGAGTGCTGGTGCACCGCCTCGACGAAGGCGCCCACATTCTCTGGGTCCATGTCGGGGTACAAGCCGTGACCCAGGTTGGCTATGTAACCCCTCGTGCCGAAACCCTCCAGCATCTTCTTCACAATGTCTGAAATACGTCCCTGAGGGAGATAAGAAGGACAGAGTATTACGAGTTAACAGTTATTTCTCCTACCATCATAAAAAGGAGGATACAGATGTCACAGGTAGGGTTTTTTTTGTACAGGGCATAAAGCAATACCTAAAGATTCCATATTTTTCATGAAACTTGGCAAACACTTCAAACACATATCGAAGGAACCTTTAAATATTTTTAACACTTATTTTTTCTTGTTTTAGGTGGTTAGCCGGAGAATAAAGTCCTACTTCATAAATTTTCAAGAAATTAAGAAGAAACTCAACATATGCTGTCAAACCTGTTACTGTTTAAAGATGCCTTTTTTGTATGGCAACTTCCTCCTCTTCAGTACCTTCAGTCTTTGACAAACAGACAAAGCATGTGGAGATAATGAACTCTGGACTATTTTATCTAGAGGTGTTTCGAGGTTGTGCACTGCTGCATTTAAGGTCTGAGCTCACAATGGGGTGTAAATACAAACTTTTCCACTTTTGGGACATGAATAGTGTTGAATGATGTGTTTAGAAATTCAACGGTTGCATTAACTGTTTCTTTAAGAGACGTCTGACTTCCTCTAATCTGTAAAAAATGTAAGCTAAGCTAAAAAGTAGAGGAAGAGGAGCAAGGTTACCTTTGGAGCGTAGAGAGCACAGGGGTCCATGTTTCCCTGCAGACTGACCTTCCCGCCTGAGCGCTCCCTGTGAGCGCGCACACACACACGCGCACACACACACACACACACACACACGTAATTATTTAACCAACAGGTGAAGCATGTGATGAGCAGAGCAGGAAACAGACGTTTGTTGACTCAAGTCCTGCCCCCAGTAGGAAACTAGTGATGATAGAGAGGTCACTAATGGTTAACTTACTCCCCCCCCCACGCTCTAGAGGGGGAAGCCACAGCTCAGATTTAGATTTGAATGCTGCAGCTTTATTTTTTTTACATAACAGATTAGAGAAAACACATAACACAACAGCTGCATATGGCTGTGTGTGTGTGTGTGTGTGTGTTACCGTGCTGATCTTGGGTCAATGGTCCAGTCCAGTCCCACCACCTCATAATGAGACCGGGACAGATCCTCCACTGCGTAGTGAGCATCCTTTGCAAATACGATCTGAAAAACCCAAAACACACAAGAACCAGTTTTCAAAGCAACTTCTGTTCAAATCACCATCAAGCATTTCCTGAGAAATGCTGCCCTCCTGTGGCAAGAAAACAATCCCCTCATCTCCATTAGACCAGATGGATCCCTAATGATACCTCATGGGAAACAGTGTTATGGAAGCAACAGCGTGATAAGAATAGAACCGTCTATTGAAACTAACATAGTAATTAGAACAAGAGAACATGCAGAAAAATACAGGAAAGAAATACATTTGGAAGTTTAGACGGAAGTATGTACATCATTAGCTACTGACGCCATCAAGAAGAATAAAAAATATAGTGAAGAAATGCCTCATGGAGTTCTTAATGACTGTGTGTGTGTCATATACGTGGGCAGATTTACATGTGGAGCATGTATGCTGCTGACGCGGGCGGCTGTCTCTCACCATGGGAATGTCTTGTCCTTCTTTCTTGAGGTGTTCTTTAACGCGACGAGCAATGTCTCGGAGGTAAGGCAGCGAGAACTCTTTGAACTCATCTGGTCCCAGGATGCCGGCGTGGGACTCAAACACTTGAAGAGCCTGAACAACACGCATAATAGTGACCGCTTGGTCATAAGAACCTATGAAAAAAGTAGTTTTATGCCTCTAGAACGCTGACAGAAAGACAGCAGTACAGACCTGAGGGCTGTGAGCTCATGACACCAAGACATCCCATCATTTGAACCATTGTTATAAAACAATAGTGGTTACAGCAGTTTTAAAAAGACCTAAACAAAGCCTGTGAAGTATTTCTCTATGGCAGAACTGAGGTTTAGACCAGAACAGCAGGTGTGCTAAGAATAAATCTAGACTCTACAGTATCAAAAATGTGATGCTCTTTTACTCTGACAAGATCACCATAGTTACTGATGATGCCACCAAAGCTGCTCCTATAAAGTCTTCAGCGATTCAGATTAAAGTTGCTGCAGGCAGAGCTATACTTTTACCTTCAACTCTTTGTTCTCTATGAATAATACGAGTTCTTGCTCTTTGGCTTCCCTGGCCCACAATCCACCCCTACAAAAAACGGGGCAGACTTTGGTCTGGTATTGAATGTGCATCAGTTTAGAAACTGATGCTGATTTGAATGGATTTGTCCCCTCCATAAAATGTAATAACAGGTTTGCAATATTTGAACAATCCAGCAATCTAACCAATCGACACAAATGAGCACATTTTTGCGCATATACTGTAGTTTACACTGCTGATAGCGAAGTTATTGGGGTAGTTCGAAGGAAAACATGCCTGTGGTAGGAAGAGGAAACAATTTCTCGGAAGCCCTGAAATCGTACCGGTCCGGCATGCACAAAATTAACAGAGCTAGTTGTCATTAATCACAGATAATATACAATCAATATCATCATTCACTTACATTTAGCCCAAACTAAAGAAAATCCAATGTATCCTTCATTAGGAGATACTTTAGAGAAGCTCTAAAAGGTGTATTTGTCAAGAAGAAAACAATCACTTGAGTGGATTATTTCTATTAGCATGTGCAGGGCGACACAGTCCACCTCATACAGAGTCTCTGGTTTATGTTTCTTTTCATCAGGCATCATCTACACACAGAAACACCTGCAGGCTTTCTTTTGACTGGAGGAACAAAAACCGTTTCACATCCAGTCATCTGTTGCCTTCTTAAAGCTGAATTTATGTGTGTCAAAGGTGTGTCTGGAGATGTGAAGTCACGAGTTCTGACCTGAGCTCCAGCTGCCACCTGCCCCAGCAGATACTGTACAATCACATCCGTCAGCATCTTCAGCAGCATATGGCTGGCCTCAGGGTGTCGGTACAGCCATCGCTTTGCCTTCGAGTGGGTGTTGGAGCCTCCGCCTTCGATCATGTAGGACATTAGTGTCCACTGTAGGGGCAGGGAGTCAAAGGAAAGAGAATAGTGAGACTTGGAGCTCATTCTAGCATTGCCGTCCAGCTGTGTCCCCTGTCATCTCTCACTGGAGCTCCGGTGAATCCAATGAGTGGCACTTTGCCCTGGATCTTGTGTCTGGTCAGGGTGAGGGCTTTGAATACGTAGCCCAGCTCTTTGCCCACGTCGACTTTGGCCTGCAGGCGCTGCAGGTCTTCTGGCTCCTTCAGGGGGTCTGGGAATGTGGGACCCTTTCCAGCCACCATCTGCACATCCATACCCATGGCCTGCGCAGAGAAAGATGATGGAAAGTTTGATTAAAAAGCACTGAAAACTTGATCCGAATGGAAAAACATTTAGCATCAATCTTTAGAACCAGTGAGTCCTGATGAGTTCCACTGAAAGCTAATATTTGAGCAAAATAAACTTGGAAAATGTGAAAATTCAATTCACTTGGTCTTAAATTAGCTGGTAGGCTGACTGACAGTATAACCTCACCTACATAAAGGTGCACTGATCATTTGGAGGCCACAAAGTGAGCAGAACAACTGGACAGAGACACAACCAGTAAGCTAACCTGTGGGATAACCAGGATGTCAGAGAAGATGATGGCAGCGTCGAAGGGGAAACGTCTCAGAGGCTGAAGGAGGATAAAAAGAAGAATTAAAGATAAGGAATAACCATGGACGTGTGGTTCAACATAATAATCAAACATGTCATAGTTTATTACAAAAGACGGGGTCATGATTGGATATTTACAGAAACGGTTTCTTTTTGCTGCATATTGTTAAATCGGTGCATTAGTAATTAAAAGCCTCTTATTCCATTGAACACCAGTATTGACATATAAAATCTGTGTTATGCTAACATGGATGTCTTCTGAAGAAGAGCTGATGTACCTGCAGAGTGAGCTCACAACAGGCCTCCGGTGAGCGACATGTCTCAAAGAAGTCTTTTCCTGATCTGGTCTCACGGAACTCTGAAAATAACATTAAAAAACATAAATTGCTAAAAAGTCAACTAAAATATTTAAAGAGTTACTGTAAGGAAAAAGTTGATTTTAGGTGGGGAAGAGAAGACTGGACAGATGACAGTACCTGGCAGGTATCTTCCTGCCTGTCTCATACACCAGACAGGAACATGTTCAGTTTCTTCTCCTCTTGCTGCTCGCAGGAACGTATCGTTGAGGAGCTGAGGGAAATCTTTGGGTCTGCATTGAAAAAGTCAACCAACACAAAAGCAGTGGAGTTCATGGTCGAGGTAAAGCAACAGACGAGGACTAGTTTACTAATCTTTATTGGAAATTTTTCTAAAATTGTGGTATAAAGTGATCATGGCTCAGACATGTAGATAGACTCAGGATATAGGATGTTTTAGGGGTTGTACAATCGTCATTACAGAACAAAAAGGCATGAAAAATGTCAGTTTCACTTCAACACAGAGAAAGGTTCTGTTATCTTATATACAGGCGTGTCCCACCCACTCTTCAGCAATCTTATTAGACATCCAGCTGATGAGTGATTTTTGGGTGATAACAGTCCTCTGCTCTCTTATCATCAGCCAGCAGTAGAGAAACGGTTGAATGAATGCCTGACTAGGATGTGATGCTTCGCTATTTAGCTGGAATTCAAACTTTCAGGTAAATAAAACTGATCACTAAAACTTCTTCCCCTGACCTGCACAGACCACCGATACCTCCACGTGAATCAAATAGTTACCTGCCCTGCACTTTTACTAATATTTCATATTTTCCATAAATTTTTCATTCAAATTAAAATAATTGGGAGTTGGACTGTGATAAATTTTGTCAACAAAATTAACAATACGAATACTCACACAAGATGTATTTCCTTAATTAATGGCAGATTTAAACAAAGCACATTTTCATGGGAGGAACAGAATATGAGAGAATATAGGAGTTTTCAGCGAAACAGACCTGTGCCTAAGTCACATTAATGTCCGGAAAAGTTTCTTATTTGTGCAAAAAAAAATAATTTACATTAAACGCGATGATTAATGGCTCAATACTTATTGTATAGAGGCCTCTTTACGTGAGGCTGACAGACGCTCATTTCATAATCTGACTGATTTGACAGCCAGCAAACACGCTGTTGCTAACCTCAACGTAAATACGATGTGTTTAAGCTAACACCGGAAGTACTCACAGGATTAAAGCGTCTTTACTCATGTCGGCCAAGCTGCAGAGATGAGACACCTTCTCAAAACGCTTCTCTGTGTCTCTGTTGAGCTGTCAGTTCATCAGATGTCATTTGAATATGCTTACACAATGTCTCCAGAGCCAACAGGCCGCGGCCATCTTGAAAGGTCATGTGACCCGGCCCGGAAATGAGCTCTGACTTCACAATAAAATGCTTAAAGGGGTCCTATTATGTCTTATTTTCTGTTTTTGGTTGCTTGTTCATCAAAAAATCTTTCTTTCATGAGCTGATTTATAAAAATCAGATTTTTCATTTCGAATAGGAGCGATGATCACCACATGTCAAACGAAAAAAATCACAACTTTAAATTCAAAGTTTTTCTGCTCCTTTATATTAAAACAAATGAATCGACAAATCCACATTACACATCTGTTATACAAAACTTTGAAATGGTGAAATACTAATAAAAAAAAGGTTCCTCGAACAGACAAAATAAAGAAGAGCTACAGCACTTCAATATGAAGTGAATTTCAAAAGTTTAAAATATGCGTTTGTATAATGAGTAAACATTGTTTAATCAGTATACGAACGAGTGAACCAAGTCTGCAGGCAGTGATGATTTCTACATTTTTTTATGATAAAATAAACTTTACAGAAGGTCATCACTTCGCCTGCAGCCTTTTAACAGCTGATTCTACATGTAATAAAGGCCTTTCATGTTTTACTACATTTTTCACACTGGAATCAAAACTTTAACCTTCCAACATTCTCGCCCATGTTAACAAACTTTGTCTAACATCTGCTAACATCCTTATGCAAAACATAGTTGAAATTTAAAAAATGTTCTTTTTTCATACAAATATTCAAATGCCGAGGCACAAAATGCTTATTACAAAAAATAAAAGTAAATTATATATGCTGGTATGTTTTTTCTCAATTTTATACAAAAGTACCTCTTCTGTGATTATTACAGGTCAAACTGAAGTGCACAAAATAAATCAATTTTTAAAGTGGCTTCAGACTAAATCTGCAGTAAATGTCTTTATTCATTCTCTATGGTTGCCTCTGATACTGCCCCTCTGTGGCCGTGTAGAAATCATCCAGGAAACTCTGAATGTAATCAAAGGTGGGCCTGTCTTCAGGCATGTTCCTCCAGCAGGACATCATCATCTCATAGAGTTCGGTGGGACAGTTGTCAGGTCGTGGCATGCGATAGCCACGCTGCAATGAGGACATCACTTCTCCTTTAGTCATACCTGGGGACAACACAGGCAGACATGGAGGTGTGAATACAGACAACACCCAAACACAGTCAGACTTAACCTGACGAAAGAATATCTTCATTGATATAAGCTAATCTATGTTGTGTAGGAGAGATATACTGTACATCCTTTTTTTTTCTTAAATTAAAAGTGTTGAATATTTGGTTTTGTTGAGTGTATAATCCTGGAGAAAGCCATAATTATAATAACACTGTCTTTTTAGCATGACACATGGACATGTCACACCAAATAGTCTTCTACATTTCAGGAAGCAAAACCACCAGCAGAGGGCAGAAAAAAGTGCCACCAAACGCCACAACAGCATCCTGGCTATTTGAACCCGGAAGACAAATGGGAATCCATTCCACAAAATCCCAGCAGCCCTTAAAATTCTCAGGTTTAAATGGATTGAGTTGATTTGATCGGGGATCTACTACAACCCAGCATCAAATGAAGGGAGACCTTCACTGAGGTCATCTAATCTCCACATCCTCAGGTCACAAACTGAAGAGGAGGCCTGGAAATGATGAATCAGCTGGTTTAGTTCTATCGATGTCTGCAGGTGGGTCTAAAATTACAGCTTCCACACACGCGCACCTTTCTTTTACACACCTTTTTGGAAAACATCTAATATATTTTGCATAATTGTGCAAAATGTATTGGATGAAAACAAACTTCTTTTGGAAAAAAAGCAATGCTATAAAAATGAATAGTTTATAATGAAAATAAAAAAGTGACATTTTCATATCATGGTGAATGTTACCTGGGTAAGGGATCTTCCCATAGGTTATAATCTCATACAGCAGAACTCCAAAGGACCACATGTCTGACTTGATAGTGAAGGAGCCGTAGTTTATGGCCTCTGGAGCTGTCCATTTAATTGGGAATTTGGCTCCTGTGGAGGACAAATGGTAGCAACCACTGATTATAAATAAAAGTTTGTAGTTTCCAAATAGACTGTCAAAAGGGGATGTTTCACATCAGCTTATTTGTGATGGAAAATAAAGATGTTGCACAAAATAAACACACACACAAGCACACAGTTTACCCTCTCTGGCGGAATACTCGTCGTCCTCTATAACTCTCGCTAGTCCAAAATCTGCTATTTTACAGAGCAGACTCTCCGACACCAGGACATTAGCTGCTCTCAGGTCTCTGTGAATGTAGTTCCTCTTCTCTAGGTAGGCCATTCCCTCTGCTATCTGCAACACCAACGGAGAAAATGACCTGTTTGACATTTATGAAGATTAAATCATCATTTAAACAGACGAGAAGAAACAACCAGAGACCAAAGTATTAGCTTCTCCCCAGCTCAGAGCAATAAGAAAAACAAGCCTCAAAATATAACTGTGTGTCCCTACAACTTTGACACAATAGGACTGTCCCTCCAGGAAGCTGTGATGTCATGATTCCAGCATTTAAAACCCAAATCAACCAATTGCTGTCCATTCTGCACACCCCAGTGTCAACAGTAGGCAGGTTCCAAGCCCGGATAAACGCAGAGGGTTATGGCAGGAAGGGCATCCAGCATAAAAAACTTTGCTAAACAAATATGAGTGGCGACCCCTATGAACGGACAAGAGAGGAAGTTTTTACTAGCATTTCCTGTATGTTTTATGTTTGCATTCATTAATTTTCTTAATATTCATGCTATTTGTTCATTATGGGAACCTTTACTTTTTTATATCTGCTCAGTAGTTTCACCAGTCTTCATAGGGTTTGACTGGGAGTGGACATAACAACTAAACCGATGTGATGTTACCACACATCCAGCATGGGTTGGAATTAATGACAGATTTGTAGTTTTGGTTCTTCTTCCTCTTTCAGGAAGAAGAACGAATGGAAACACTGACACTAGTCGGTTTCACAACCACGAAAAAGTACAAGCTGGAGTCGGAATATACAGTCAGCAGTAAAAATCACCTGTGCTGAGAAATCGATGAGTTTTGGAAGTTGCAGTTTGCATCCTATTCCAGTCTTTAAGAAGTCTAGAAGGCTCCCTAAGGACAAAACAGGACAGGAAACAATGTCAGTGTCTGGTGGGCTCTTGTGTCCATCTGCACCCGCTGGAGGGCCTCATGCCTACTTGTGCATCCACATTGACAGTGATTTTGATCCAAAAGCCATTTAGCATACAGCTACAACTGTTAAAAATAAGAACTACTTACCATTTGCCATGAATTCAGTGATGATATAGATGGGTTCTGTCTTGGTGACGACTGCGTAGAGCCGCACCAG
Organism: Antennarius striatus; assembly: GCF_040054535.1. NCBI lineage: Eukaryota > Metazoa > Chordata > Actinopteri > Lophiiformes > Antennariidae > Antennarius > Antennarius striatus. The sequence continues at coordinate 18,061,203 of NC_090793.1, forward strand.
CCTGTCATGCTGCAGGGTCTTCATGATGTTGGCTTCTTCCATAAAGGCTTCCACCGTCATGGTGCCTGGCTTCAGCGTCTTCACCGCCACTTTAGTTTGGTTGTTGTAGTACGCTGAAGGAACAGAAAACGTAGGAAGAGGGGAACAGTGAGCATAGAGGTGATTCCTACTCTGAAGTATCAAAAGTATTAAATTATTTGTTGGACAGGACAGGGTTCAGGGTCTGTTGTGCCACCATGTTTAATCGAACATATTGCTATTCTGGTTAGGAAATTGGGTGAGAGATAGGTAATGAATCACTCATGGTATTGGGCTTCACAGCAGCCAAACCCTAAAGGTTGGTTGTGGGGGCAACGACAATGACACATGTATCCATATCTGTATTAACCTGATGGTTCAGTTTGCTGTGTTATGTTATTTTCTCTCTCCTTACCCATCCAGACTTCCCCAAACTGACCAGCTCCAAGTTTATTCACCATCGTAATCGAGTCTTTGGAAATCTCCCAGGCATCCTTTTCCCACGGCTTCTGAGCTTTCGGTTTCATACACGGACGGTCCAGCTTACGACACAGGCCATCTGCTTTGTCTGGAAGGTGCGCACACACACACACGCACGCACGCACACACACACACACACACACACACACACACACACACACACACACACACACACACTGAGAGTAAGGACTCTTTGCTTTACTTTTCAGTAGTAATGTAAGATATGACAGAACACTTCAAGTAATTTTTATTGAATAAAACACAACTACAATTTTCTATTTATTTATCTCAGAGAGGACAAGTTCTTCAGATCTGTGGTTGTTAAACTTGTTGACATTTCCCCATAAGTAGCACACTGACTGTTTTAATTTCGATTTCATTTTCTGTAGATTATTATAGTATTATAGGCAAAAGTCCCATAGATGTGATACGTTGGGATAAGGCTGCCATGATACCCAAAAAAACAACCATTAATAATATTTCTCATAGCTCTAAAGCAGGGGTGTCAAACTCATTTTCACCGAGGGCCACGTCAGTAATGTAAGATAAATGTAAAATAAAAGTAACTACTCCTTAATGTTAAATAACGCTGAATTCATTACTTATTTAAGTTACAAACATTACAGTTACACAGAAAAAATATGTTTACTTGTTTCTCTGTTATAACATAAATCCTTTTGATTTGTCAGGTTATTAAACCAACAGAACTCCATCAATCAAGAATCAAACTATCCAAGTAAATAAAGGAAAATAACATCAAACTCAAGTTGGGACATTAACTTTGTTCAAAATGATTTTGTCAATGTTAAAATGGCCTTCATTACTGCATCGTGGGAAATGTAGTTTTGATCAAAACACACTTTTGACACATTTTTTAGGCACTTTTTTGTGCTCTTGGGGGCCACGTAAAATGATGTGGCGGGCCAAATTTGGCCCCGGGGCCATGATTTTGACACATGTGATATAGGCTGTAGTTGTTCAGAAAAGTTTCTGAAATACCAAACTAGGATGGAATTCTCGAAAGCACATACTGTATCTCTGACAAACACCAGCAGTCCCCCTTAATCCAATTAATCCCAAATTAAACTCATAATCCTAGAACCATCATTTACGATCACAATAGCTACCACAGCCAAACAGTTAAGTCCAGTAGATGTGCATTTTACCTGTATGTGCCAAATTTGAAACACAAAGAAATACCAAGATTGATGCATTCTTCAATGAAAAAGTAAAGAAAAGACAACAAATATTATTATTATTATTCTCATTCCAGAGCTGCACTCACTGTGGTAGTGTTTGATCATGGTGTAGATGTCACGGAAGGTGATCTTAGGAGAGATGTAGTAGCCGCCGTTATCCATCATCCTGATCTTATAATGTTTGACCACGTCCGTCCCCTTTTCACCCACATCTCTGATGGACAGCGAGAAGCTTCCTGCGTGAAAACAGCCAAGTTAAAGAGAGCGAACAACAATTCGTAAACTGAAAGTAGGTCATGTTAATGAATCTATCTCCATCTCTCAGGGCTGCAGTGATTTCCATACCTTTCGCTGTTTCACTTTCCCTGATAAGATAAGAGCCTGGATTGTTTGCTGGCGCCAGCAGCTGCCTCTCTGCATCCTTTCTTGTGATGTCCTTGAAAAACCACCTGCAGTGAACAGGGATCCATTCAATATTCACACAATGATGCCCTAATAGAAGTCACTGTGGAATTCAATTGTAAATTATCAGCATGAAACAAAATCAAAACAAAGAAAAACAATTTTTATCCCCCAGAAAACGAAGATAAAACGTGTTTTGGGAGCAGCAACATGTCTTTTGTTCAGATACAGCTACTCACTCTTCTGTTTCCATGGTGTCAGCCTGGCCAACATAATTAGATGGAATGAATCCTTCTTTGTCTGTTGTCAAAGACCTCGCTTTCCACCACTCTCCATGTCTGCAGGAAATATCATTTTATTTTTAGCACAATTATTGTCTTTGATTGTAAGTGATGACATGTTATTTTCTCTCACATCTAGAGCTTTCCTTCATCACCAGACTAAGAAAATGCATCACCAGCTTATTCCAACAATTCACTGTAATAGTGTGGAAGTTAGTCTGAGATGAAGCAGGATTTTTTTTTTTAAATTGTTGAATGAATCTTAAAATGAAGAAAATCAGACACTTACTCCTCCAGGATTGTCATCTTCTCTCCTTTCTTGAATCCCAAGTCATCAGGATGGACAGCGTCATAATGGAAAAGACCAACCATTATTTTTCCCACAATTTTTTGCTCTAAGACAGAAAAATAAAACACAAATTAAGTGCTGTTCAACAAAAAACAAAAGGCCTGTCACATGCAAGCTTTTAAACAGAAACTCCAGACACAAGATACAGAGATGAAAATGCTAAGACAGTAAAATATCTACTGAAACAAGCTACCTGGCTTAAATATTGCTTTTTTTTTAGTAGTCAAACTAAATACTAAATTCGATCACAGTGAAATAGAATTTAGCACTGAAATAAATATAGTACATTTCAAACCTTCCATCTTTTGGAACACCTGACCAGGTAACAGTGAGTTATCCTGCAAAAAAAACAATACCGAGTTAGTTATGATAGCGCAGAATGTATCTAAAGTAACTAACATCGAGGAAACATGTCAGAAATTAAAAGATAAGAGAAGAGAAGTGAAAATTTTTTTTGCTAATATTTTTTTTTCATTTAACTGATTGCGTCCATCCATCCATCCATCCATCCATCCATCCATCCATCCATCCATCATTCATAGATGAGCCGACATAGCCGCTCATCCACATTGTGGCTCACGGGTCTGCTGGAGCCAATCCCAGCTGTCTATGAACAAAAGGTGGGGTACACCCTTAGATGTGTCGCCAGCACATCATGAAGCCACACAACCACTCACACCTATGGATAATTTGGTGTGACCAATTCAACTAAATTGCATACTTTTGGACGTGGGAAAAAACCGAAGAACCCGGAGTGAACCAAGGCCCTTCAATGATTCTATTGGTGAATTTGAACTCGCCCAGGAACAGTTATCCTAAAAATGAATGATTTTCCGACTACTTTTACTTTCTCTCCGGGTTTCCATCAGCACCACAGCACTTAGAAACGAGTGCCATATTATCATGTACTAATCTGTGCACCGTGACTACTTACTATGTTGTGTTTTGTATTGGAGGTGGGGTCTCTGACATAGTGCGTTTGCTCGGTACGTACAGTCTGCGGGCTGCTCTTCCCCTCCACTCCTCTGTTCAGACCTTGGCTCAGCGTGGACTTCATGCAGCCCATTCTGTCTGCATGAGGAAGTCAGAAAAAGGAAGACTGTTCTGGACGGTTACACATTTACCATTTACAGCTGGTGTAAAGGAAACTCTTCAGATATTTGGTTCCAGAAACCTGTCACTTCTCATATCGTTCATGTAAAAGCAACAGTTACATGTTCATGTTTTACTGTTTATAAAGGTCACAGAGGAAATGTGTGTACACAATTAGAAACAACTAGCAGCTGCAATGCAGCCTCCAGGACAACATATGAATGATATTCTCTGTTTAACATTGTGTGTCACAGATTAAATTGCTGATGCTGGAAAAATCAGACTCCCGTTTGTGAGGCAGACCTAATCACATGATCCAAATTTAAGAAAATATGAGGCATGATTAGCAGTAAAATAGAATTTACACTTCATAAATCGAGCTTGTTTTTTTTATTTGTCCATAGTTATGAACTTTAAGAGGGCATTAGGGCATTGTTCGAAGATTTTTAATACTCCTTAAAAATCAAAAGTGGTATACATATTTTGAATACAAGTATTAGCTGCCAATTTGGAAATACTCATTATCCATCAAGAGGTTCATGGTTGGTCTTTAATAAAGTTAAATACTGTAAGAACTGGATTCCTATTCGATAAATAATTTTTAAACACATCTTTAAATGTGTAGCTGATCAACAGATAAGCTTATTTCATAAAGTGAAACTACGCTTCAGTAATACAGCTTTCATATCAGCTTTCTTATATTGTGGTTTGTTCTGTGGCTTTCTTCTAAACAGCATGAAGCCCACAAACAGCGACACACAATGACGTTGATGCTGGTCATGTGATGATTTGTGTGCAAAAAGCGAAAAAGCAGACATTACACGCATCAGTAATGATCATTATGATCTGGAAGGTCATGTCATATGATCTATAGAGCGGTGATTCATATTTATACAGGTTAAAAATAAAACTGTTGAAAGGATGAAGCGGACAAAGAGTCTTAGTGTTTAATTTATTCTAGATGCATCTGAGGAGATGTTTGTGATGGAAAATGAAAACTGTGGTAAGAGCTGGATTGACTGTGTTTCTTTGGGTACATTTCATTGGTTTAGTGCCTGTTATATTTTTAACTTGATAAAAATAAGAGGAAACCAACGGTCTGAACAGATTAGGAGCCGACACACTCTGCGTGTGTGTCACCCCAACTCACATTCAAACTCCTTCCTTTGGCTAATAATTGAGCCAAAAATTTGATAAAAAAAGAGCTTGGGTTAGCTTCAGAATTTGATGAATATGTTGCTAGAGGTGACCTCAAATAAAGTTGAACATGTTATTAATTACAGTTTATAAAACATTATTTTAATTCAAAGTGCTATTGAAAACCATACTCAACTATAACCATTCAATAACAAATCATAAGGAGGGCCTAAAACACTGAATATTAGCAGATTTTAGACATAAACATTCCATTAATATTTAATAAAGTCACTGTAAAGAACCACATTTGATGCAATCTTTCTACAGTGTTGAGCCAACTTACATTTGTATAATTTATTACAAAAAACAATTTAAAATGCTGTTATGAGAAATTTTAAAATTATAAATTATTTAATCAAACTAAGTTCGTTTTTTCACATATACTCACATTTACTCAAGAGGAACACTGGATTCAATAATTGAGTAGAAAGAAAGAAAATCAACAATTAAATGTAATTGATCTTTAAACCTGATTGATACATTAAAGTTTTCCATTTTAATCAATCAGAATTGACCATTCTCTACAAATTCATATCAAACACAGGTCATTTTAACTCTTCTACTGTGCCTGTATACATGAACACAATACTGTTTTTCACTCATGTTGCTCTCATGACATTCACACTCCACCTGCTTCTGTGCTCACCTCCCAGTTTTTATCTCTGTGAAGAAATGTTTATTCCTCAGATATGCCCTCTGGTTCTCATCAGATGGTCTGGATAACTGCTGGTATGAGGCTCGACAGGCGGGTGAGTCAGAGGCGCTGCTCTCCACCAGCAGAATGAGGAACCAGTTGTGTTTTTCTTACTGAAACTTCCTTGTCTTTTTGTCCAATGATTATTTGCATAATCAACCACACAATCACCCACCACCAAGACAAGCACGCACACACACACACACACACACACACACACACACACACACACACACACACACACACACACACACACACACACACACACACACACACACACACACACACACACACAAGCTGCACCATACTATACAGATGTCATAGAAAAACTATATTTAATACAGTATCACATTAAGTTTTACAAAACTTCTAAAACAATTACATTTTAATATTAAATTTTTTAAATCATCCACCGAATGTTACTATGCTTCATTGTTAACGTGTTCAAAGTGACCTTTGTGTTAAAATGACCTACACTTAAACATGACCTATACAGTAATTTTTTTATAAATTGTCCCACACCGCCATCTGCAGGCCACATAGCGGAAGTACAAGAAAACGCTTTTTTACATTTTATTTACCAGTTAGTTCTTTATTTTGTTTTTGACATAGTGTAGAAAATATGGTCACAATAGACAAACCCTCTACACATTTTGCACAATCATGCACTGCCGTTTCTACATGCCGAATGATGAACAGTATAAGCCGTTGAAGCATGTGTAACCACACAGTCACATGGGAAGTTCAGACTTGAAAACCAAAGTGAGTATTTATTACAATAAAGTTGTATTTGTGATATTATTTGCATGGATAAGATTAATACACAGTCCACTTGCATTACTACAGTAAGGTTATACTGTGGAGAAAATACACAGTTTTTACAGTGCATGCATGATGGTCTCTGTGTATGATTATTATGGGGTGTAATTCTCACACAAAGAAGCAGGAATGTAGTTCAGCCTCGATGTTAGAATGATACAAACTCAAACATATTTTACAATTTACTGGAAGCTCCACTGAGTGTTGCATATCTACATTTAAGGACCAGTTTGACATTTGGGGAATAACGGTTACATTTCTGCTGAGAGTTAAATAAGATTGATACCACAAAGTAACTATCTACAATTGGTAAAAAAAATAAATAAAATCAACAACTACTTTTTTTAATAAAGAAAATAAAAGTTTTGCTCCTTAGCCTGAAGTCAATCACTTCTACTAACTTTATATGAAATCCTGCAGTGTCACAAAAAAGAACAATATCTGAGTACTAGCACCTCTAAAGCTAAAACTAAAGTGTAAAAACGTCCCATGTGTATTTTTCACACATCCATTTTCGAACAAAATAAATCAGAATAAATACAGATAATTATAATTATTGGGTTGTATGAGTTTCTCCATTTTCACTTTTTTACCGTATCATCCTGTTCCTCACCGGCTACACGTTTGACACACAGGTATCCTCCTCTCATGAGACTCTTGGTAAAAATAAAGACATTTCCCAAACAATTCCTTGTGATTACAATGGTATCATTAAAAAAGTTTAAAAAAAAATATTTTTTTTAAAAGCTTACACATCATAATGTTTATGTTAACCACTGAATTGTAAACACATGTCATCCACTGTAAATGTATTACCTACTGTCGGTCACAAAACTCTCTGTGTTCTGCTACTGTCGGCTGATTTTTACAATATGGGGCCAGTTTCACAAACACACCTTCCAACAGATTAAAAAAAAGTTTCTCTTCTTCAGTCTTGTGATCCAGTTCCATTATCAGCATTGTCATTTTAAAGGAAGCACTAGTCATTACCCGGCAACGTAATCTCAATCAGCATCATTACAAACATGCTACTCCTCTTGTGACCTCTTACATAGCATGTCTCTGTGATTTTATAAACTTTACATAAAACTCACAAAGGTTCTCCTTCTCTGTTAATTCACATTATCCAGCCGGTGTGATTAGTAACTACGACTGAAAATATAATCAGCTGTACAGGAGCTAAAATGTGTCTCTCTGCCTTTCACACCTCTAACACCTGCCATCAGTCTAGTCCTCTAGTGCACAGCAGCACCGGGTGACAACGTCACATTCTGGTGCCTTTACAGTGGGTTTGGGGGGTGGTTATTGCCCTGCGTAGAGGCATCCCAAAAGCTGCGGGGCTACACTCTGCCTGCAAGTCCCATTTGGAGAAACGGCTTCATCACAGTGAGTGGAAACCACCTCGGTCCACCAGCGGGAGTGTGGGGCAGATTAACTGTTCCTCTGCTCAGTATCCCTGTGGGCTGAGGAGGACGAGGAGCTCTGGCTGTCCTCAGTATCGTCACCATCTGCAGCAAGTGGGACACAAACAGGGTTGTGGTTAAATATCGTGTTTGTTTTTTGTGGAGTTGAGGCTGTTCCCAGTTATCTTTCCTAGGATCGTGGCTCAAAGGATCTCTATTGCAGAACAACATCACATTAGAGATAACGTTTCTTATTAGCAGAGGATCATCGTCCACCATGCTGCTACTGAGAGCTCATCTGGTTGTATTTGTGGACTCTTTTAGTAAGAGAGCATTCTGATTATTACTTTCATGTTTTCACTCATGTCTGGTTTGTCTGAATGATTCAGAAAAAAATATTTCCATGAAATGGACAGGTTTTGAGACAAATCACATGTTGTATAAAGTATAAAGTGACAAATAAAGGATTTTTTTTCCCTCCACAATATTTAACAACCTTGCCAACATCCCTGCTAGAATTAAGAAGAAAAAGAGTGTGGAAAAAAGTAAAATAAAGAGAAGATAGCAAGATTAATTTGTCAATCTGTAGATTGCAGTACAATGAGAATAATCAGATTAATTCCAGTTGTGGCTCTTGCTACATTTATGATTAAAACTATGATGCAAAAACCTCAAATTTCAAGAACCATTACGATAAATTTTTCATTTTCATACAAAGCAATTTAAGATATTTGTGAAGAACGATAAGAATCTTGTTGGAAACTAGAAAACAGGGTGAATAATCCTGCAACTCAAGATAGCCGCCATTGTTAATCCTTTGATTGAGTTCTTGTTTTTTATGATTCAATAAAAATGAAAAATGGCCGGTTTATAGTGTAATTCTGATGATATAAACCAGCTAACAGACACGGGTGAAAACACAGACGCGATGGAGGATCTACTGGTGGAATGACCTCCTCCTCCTGCGTTGATGTGCAGCTGGGACAGGGACAGGGTGAGGGGCAGCTCTCGCCCCTCCGGGTCACTGGGACTCTGCAGGATGTCATGCATGGCGTTCCTACGTCCAGTCCTGCCTGAAGCGATGAAGTCTGCATACGTGGCCTCAACATCAGACATCGCTCGTGCATCGTCCACACAACTATACCTGGAAGAAAAAGGAAGTTAACACACACATCTGAACACACAATCCTGGGTACTAGTGCTAAAACCATTTCACTTTTAATCCTAATAATACACAGAGCACGTCAGACAGAGGAGATACAAAGTCTATTGATTATTATTCATGTAACTCTGAGAAAATCTTAATTTGAATTATTTTAACCTTTTATTTAACACTAATGTCAAAAGTCACAACGGTTCTGCTGTGCAGCATCCTTCCTGCTAACCCGGGCCTTCATCCAGAGTTCGGCCCACAAGTAAACTGTCAGCCAGAAAAGCCGAAATACAAGTCATGGATGGTTAACAGAGTCTAACAACGTTTTTTTTTATTGCGTAAAAGTCCCGTTTCTGCGTCTCCTTACCGTCAATAATGGCTCTACTGGCGATGCCACCGAGGCTACATTCCTAGGGAATGACTTCACCTACAAAGCAGGGCCCGACGCGACATGTAACGATCCGCAGACCCGAATAAAACCCACCGGAACCGGCTCAGAACCGACCGACGACCCGCGGGGAGCAACTCAACCGGGTTTCGTTACATTCAAAGATCAATTAACGCGCAGAAATGACGTTATTATGTAAATCACAGTAGGATGGTTTGTAAAGTCCCAAGTCTGTTCTTCCATGACCGTCGCATCTTCCTCTTCTCCGACCAATCAGCAGCCAGTATTCCTCAGCTGAGCGCTGATTGGACGAGGTGCACAAAAGGATGCGAGGAGAGAAGCGCCATGGCGCGTGAGGCGTTCGCGGACACCTCGTTAATATTGGAAAAAGATGGAATCCATTTATCTATGAAAATATTAAAGTTCAGTGAGTGATAAGCGAAATACTAGAGTTTGAATAGAAATATTAAAGCGTTGTTTTTTTTTTTAAATTTGAATTTTATTTCCGCGGATTTTTAGATTTTAAGAAGACCAAAGAGAAGGAGGAGGATGGAATCAGGAAGATATGAGGGCGGTTGGTGTTAGAGAGGATGATGAAGAAGATGTGTCGCCCCCTATCGGTACAGATCGAAAGAAAAGAAGAAATTAATTTCTGTGGGTTTATTCTTACAGTGGATGAGCGCTGTTCACAGTGGGAGGAGTGAGATTTGAACCTATAATGTCTGAACACCTGCCCAGCACCTGAACAGGGGGAGCTACCTGACGCCACACGCCGAAAGTGTGTGTTTGAGCATTTCACATTTTTATGTGACCAAAGAACTTAAAGAAAATACTTACTGCTGTGATTTGATCCTACGTCCTGTGACAAAGACGATCCTACTGAGCTATTCAAGACCTCCAGCAAGTCTGGTTGGATGTTATATTTATTATTCACAACACTCTGGAAAACTTGTAAACGGAAGAGTGGGGATTCGATCCTGTTACCTCAGCTCTCTGAGTTCCTCCTCTCACCTCTCTGAGCTGAACCTTCCGCTGCTATGATTTGGTTTGGAACTTGTATTTAAGGGGTTCAGAGCCCCGAGGAAGACAGACACGTGGAGAACATAAAAGCTCCTCAGTGGGATTTGAAACCCAGAAACCCTCCTCACTGCGAGGCGACAGCATCACCGCACCGAGCCGCACTATTCGACCATACTAACTTCTGTTTTATTTGAAAATGTTTGTACTTTCTTCTTGTCTTTCACCAGTAGATTTAACCCACAACTTTAAGACTTTTATACAAGAATGTAACAGATTTTTACCCTTTATGAATCTACTGACTTAAAACTCCCTACACGTCTTTATTTGGACGGAAACAATCGTTCAAAAACGATGTAAAAACATTAAAAACTCGTCACCAGTTTTTGGTCGCACCTTTCTCATGAAATTGAATCAAATATATTTCCTGTCGATTTGATGCTTTTATTTTGAGAGACCACCGGACATGAACACACATTGGTGACACTGCCCTCCTGTGGCCAATGGCTGTATTACACATTTTGGCTTTACTCAAGTCTTCGTGTCCGAACACAGACGAACAATCATCTATTTTACCTTTTGGAAAGAAAAGGGAGAGGGGGCTACTGCTAGTTAGCATTTCGAGAAGTTTCAAGTTTAAATACATTTTAAGGTACTAAGAACTGTTAGATTAAAATCCTGATCAAATACTAGTATTCAGACGACTCTTGATTGTAGGTACATTTGATACCCTCTTGTGGCCAAACTGAGGAACTACAAAGGCTTCAGTTTCATTTAATCGCAGATGTAGCACGATGCCAATGCCTAACAACTCAAATATCACTATGTTTTTTTTGTTTTTTGTTTTGATAGAAGCCAATCTTTTTTTAAGATGAACGAAACAAATTAAAATAATTTCTTCAAAGTTGGAGAACATGGGACGCGTTTGGTCCGATGTAAATGGAGAATTATCATTTCAAAGTGCAACATTCTTGATTGTTGGATAGGTTAAGCCAACAATTGGATGTCGCTCCTGCGGTGAACTCTAAAACCAAAGACAAAAAGACACGAAAACATTCAAAAGAAAGAAAATACAAGCAAAATAAGACACGCATGCCCTGACCTCGGGTAAATGTACTCAAACCACTTCCTGCTCAGTAAATACATTTCATACCCTCCTGTGGCCATACTGACTACAGCAGCAACAATACATAGCTACAGTATACGCAATTATCATTATTATTATTATTTTTAATTTTATATATAATTTTATATTATTTTTTATATTTATATTCTTCTTGGTGCGCCCCAAATAAAGTAACACAAGCACTGATATGATTTAAGTACAACATCACTACAAGCCTTAAGACAAACATAATAGTAACGTTGAATTTCCTAGCTTTATATGTGTCAAACTATTACGTTGAAAACCACACAATAAAGTTATTTCGGAGGACGTATCAATGTTATTCTACGTTTTTGAAGGATCTGTTATCGTGATGCCCTCTTGTGGACATAGTGGGTAACTACAGAAACATTGACATAAAGTTAGACGTTGTCACATTGTCAAGAGCTTCCGGTTGTGACTATCAAAATAATTTTAATCGACGGAATCGACGTGTTTGCACACCCCTCCACCCCATGTCAAAACACATCAACTTGATATTTCAGGTTGATTTCATGATTTTATATTTCATATAGTATTTCAGCTCACGTTGAATGTAGAATATGTCCTAGAACGTTAGTCATTGTGTTCGGATTCTGCTCGAGAGTGCCTGCTATGTTCCATAGCCGCCAGAGGGTGGCAGCAGAGCACCACAGTATGGAGTTAGGTTATTCATACATGTGACTGAATGTGGATGTTGAATGTGATTATTGTGTGTGTATAATGTTATTGTAATTAAACATAAACCGCTATTCGATCACTGTGAGTAACCTGCAGCAGAGAGAAGCTGGCATGCTGTGGTGTTGTTGGAGCCTGTGTCCCGACCAACACTCAGTTTATTCTTGTATGTGGTTGATTTTTCTCAGGAACAAACACAACGGATTCATCCATTCTCAACTCCAACCAGCAGAGCATGGTGCTCACACATTAAATTAGATTGCAAACGGGGCGCCATCAGGAGGTCGTCATGTAAGATTCATACCACTGGATGGCGCTGTGGTCATTTTAAAGTAATGCAGCCTACATAGACCTCATGTCTCATCAGCTTGACTGAATTTTGAAGGTAACACAATAAAGCTAACGTTTTTCTAGATAGTTATCGATTTCCAATGAGCTATGTGATAATCCATGTTTAACTGTCTGTTGGTCCCCAAGTATTTCCAAAACTTGTTGATGGATGTTAATGATAGGGCTCTTTTTCGGAATATCTTACCAGTGTTGTGGAAAACAAATTATACCAATAGAAATAAAAGCCTCAGTCAGACAAAAAAAAAATTTCATACAAAATTAACAGGTGTATGAGTAAAGAACTGATTTCTGTGCTGATCTTTAAACGTTAATGTCTCCAGCTCTTACTGGTCTCGGTGTGAACATCTCAGAATGTGCTATTAGAGATGAGATGTGCTCTCTGCCATCAGCTTCAGAAAACATGTGTTACTTTACCCTCAGATCTACGCTGGTGGCAGAACACAACGACACCTCCCCTCTCTGGCTGCTGTGTTATATCCCTTTGTAATCTTCCTTTATTCCCATTTGCACCATTTCAACAACTACAACATTCTGTATACAGTGGGGAGAACAAGCATATGACACACTGCTGATGCTGCAGGTTTTCCCACTTACAAAGCATGTAGAGGTTTGTAATTTTTATAGTAGGTATGCCTCAACTGTGAGAGATGAAATGAAAACAAAAATTTTAACTAGCATTTTATGGCATGATATAAGTATTTCATCACTTACTTACTAGTAACGCTTGAGGGTCTTCCAGAATATGACAACGACTCAGAACACACAGACAGGGTAAACAAGAAATAGCTCTGTAAGAAACATCTCCAGGCTCTGGAGTGGCCCAAGTCTCCAGACCTGAACCCAACAGAAAATCTTTGGAGGGAACTGAAAGTCTGTCCTGCCCAGTGATTGCCTGAAACCTGTAGGATCTGGAAAAGATCTGAATGGAGGGGGTGGGAAAGAATCCCTGCTGTGGTGCAAACTGGGTCAAGAACTACAGGAAGGATCTGATCTCTGTAATGGCAAACAAAGGTTTCTGTATAAAAAAAACAACCAAAAATTTCATTTCATGATGATATTAAACACTTATGTCATGCAATAAAATGCAAATTAATCTTAAATTAATTCTTGCAAATTAGTTCTTAAAAATCACACAATTTGAATTTCAGGATTTTTGTATTTTTATAAATTACAAATAAATTATATTAGTACATACATTTTATAAATATTATATTATTATTAAAATAACAGATCTCTAGATGCTTTGTAAGTGGGAACACCTTTAAAATTTGCAGTGCATCATTTACTTTAAGTCAGTTACTACACGTAAAAACCCTCCATACGAACTTTTTAACTGGTGTTTTGGCTGCTCAGCTAAATCAGAAAAGCCATTAACACCTCTTACTAAGACCTGCATAATTACCAAATTAAGAGCTATTAGCAACACATAAAATATAAGACATGTTGTAATTAATGAAAAAAAGCCTTATCAGTTTTTGAAATACATTTTTTAAGCACCCCTACTGTTTCCAACACTCCTTTTTAAGGAGCTGTAATACATTCTGCAGTGCTACCCACTTAAGAGGAGAGCTCATTAAAAAAATCATTTTGTTTAAACTCACATCAACTCAGTTAGGTTTTATTATTCCGTTTCATCACCACACATATGTGATGGACCCTAAGGTGCAACTCTAAGGCTTTATATTTTTCATAAATTGCTCAATTTTATAGAATCGTAATAAGCTCCTTGTCATAGATGAGACATACATGAATTATGAAGAATTCCACCAGGACCTGTTATTGCATAGAGATGAATCTCCATCTTCCTCCTCCTCTTCTTCCTCTCCTTTACTGTCTCTATGTTCTGTTCATGTCGTATTAGGTTCGACGGTTTTATGCTGCTCTCTTAACAGAGCTTCAAACAGCATACAAGTTTTTTCTGTATTCAACATTAAAGCAGCCGTGCTAATCGTGTAAAGACTTCTTGTGTCGTGTTTTGTCTCCTGTAGAGCAATGTACTATTACTAATGCTTCAGATGGGTTCATGTACAGGATATGTAGCAGATCTGTACATGTACACTCAAACCTCACACCTATAGACAATTTATTGTGACCAATTCGCTTGGTTTATGTGATATACTGTATGGTTGCATGGTTCATGAGAATTAAACATAAAAAAATTAGAAATAAAATTAAAAATAAAACAGCGTTACATATAGACATTTCAATTTCACTCAGAAGACTTTCTCCACCTCCGCCCTCTTCCTGTGTTTTTGATATTTAACTCAACATTAACCTTCTGAGGGATGCATTTCCTTACAAGTCTCTTGAAACAGAATGGGACGAGTGGGACGCCAGTGAAGCTGCAGAAGATGTTTGAAAATGTCAGATCCCCTCGTGCCAGCAGTCACAAAACAAGTCCAGCTTGTCTTGGTAGGGCTGGTTTTCATTGGAGCTACAAATAGCTGTACATTTTACAGGTAGAATGATGTTCACAGTCACATAATTGTTGACAGAGCACTGAATTAAACACAGGTAAGGATCACATTCAAATATTGCTAGTTGCAAAAGGCAGATATACCTTTCTTCAGTGTTCCACAATCACCTCATCCCTTCCTCCCTGCAGAAATAAAAGCACGTGGCAACAGCTGCATGCATCTTCTCAGAACAACATTTCCTGCTGATGGACTCTGAGCAGCTTGGTGGGGAGCAGACAAGCGCGTTGCTTGAGGGGACTTCAATTTTGCGATAAGTTTAGATGAAACTTTAATGATCCCTGTGGAGATGTCAGGTCGTTAAGGCAGCAGAGGATAGGCTTCAGATAAGAATAGCACAAAGGTATGCCAAAAATAGCTTATTGATTATTTCAATCTTGATACAGAAATAAATCATACACTCACAGATTCACAGCGTAACAATAATTGGATTATTCCAATATATTCCAATATATGGGGTCTTTTGTATTTGTTACACCGTAGGTTTGTGCATAAGTGCAGTCATATTTCAACTGCTGAGTTTTCCCTTCATTAAAATATGACATTTTAGCAACAATGTGTGCAGATAATCTGAACATCCGCTGCCGTTTCTTGTGCAATGAAGCAAACAGTGCATGCAAGAACAATGTGTGCAAGATTTAATTTGCCACCGATGCCACTGACTGACTGTGGCATTTTGAAATGGCTTACAGTTGACTGAACAAAGAACTGCTCAACAAAGAGGAAGCAAAAGAAAGAGAGGGAGGAAGAAAGAGAGACAAATATGGATAGAAAAGAGTAAAAAAAAATATCAAAGGGTAAGAGGATATACAGTGCTCAATTGGGTGAGAAACTTTTTCCACTTTCCATTTGTGTTCTAACTCCCTGTAGTAAGGGCATTGTCCTGATTTGGCATCGGTGTCTAGTCGGTGCAGACATTGTATTCAGCTGTATGAGAGTAACAAAGGGGAATGGTTGGGGTTTCACACTGGTAGGAGTGTGAAGGCATATCATCAATCTTTCAAACAAAACTAAAAAAAAACAACAACCAATATTTATTCCCATTCTGAAGCAACAGCATTGAAAGATGCACAGAATGTGGCTTTACATACCTGTCCATCATGGGCCGTGGCAGTGAGACACTTTAATCATATGTTTATGAGCATTTCTCATATTATCCAGTCTTTCGTTGCCACTGTCACAACATTTAAATAATAAAATTGAAATATAACGTTTAAATTCTCTTTTTATATATTTATGTATATGTACAATATATATTTATAATTTTTAACCGCAGATCTTTCCTCCTTTAGCCTCTGCTGAGGCGTTGATCGTACTTCCTCTCATCACCGGTGGGTGTCGCTGCTGTCAATGCTGCTGATGATACTGGTACCCAAGTAGTCTGTCAGTATGTCTGGCAGGGATTGGGGGATGTTGTATAGAGGGAGAGGGAGAGAGAGGGAGGGGGAGGGAGGGAGAGAGGGAGGGAGAGAGAGAGAGAGAGAGAGAGAGAGAGAGAGAGAGAGAGAGAAAGAGAGAGGGAGAGAGAGAGAGAGAGAGGGAGAGAGAGAGAACCTCTGTCGCTCTCCTGCCGCCTCTCCTGTGCGCAGCGCTCCTGCCCCGGCCGCTCCTTCCTTTCTCATTCCCTCCCCACAGCTGGCGCTCTCTTCTCGGATGCTGGGCTTGCCTTCTCTCTTCTTTCTCACACACTGCTGGGCCAAACACTTCAGAGGGCGGAATGACTGATAACCTGTTTTGCATGGTCTGAATTTCGGGAAATTCGCACGTCGGAAAGGAGGGGGAGTCCAGCGGGAAAAGGAGGCTCTCCATCCCCCGAGGGAATTTATTTTACAGTAAGCAAGCGCAATGTCATTCCAGTTTCCTCATTCCACTCGTCTCACACCTCCGATTTGAGCATCTGCTTGCAAAACGCTATTTTTAAAAAAATAAGCCAGGCGGGGGATAATGTTTGTCTGCTGTGTGTTTTTGGAGTGTGTTGTTGTTGTTTCTGTTATCAAATGTCATTTTTTTTTTTTTAAAAAATTCCGATGGGGTTATGCTGTTTATTTTAATGCAGCTAAAAGGCTGTGGTGCGCTTGCACTGGTCGGGCTGAAAATGGAAACCCCCCATTTTACTCGCCATCCATCCGAGGCCAGCAGCGTGTGTGCGCGCGTCTGTGCGCGCACGTTTAGGGGAGGTTAGATGATGCGAAAACGGTCCTCCTTTTCAGACTGACACCATTCTGAGAGAGATTCACTCGGTTATCAGGGATGACAGCAGCTCCCCGTGACCCGATGCGCGTTTTCTCTTTTTGTGTGTGTGTGTGTGTGTGTGTGAGTGTGTGTCGCCTTTACGCGGCGACGCAGCGCCGGTCAGAGTGTTTCCCCCTCATGCGCGTCAGCAGGCATGCGGTCTGGATGAAGAGCACCTTGCTGCCTGCCTGGGTGCCAGTTTCCGGCCTGACCCGCTTCAGTGTCTCCATGTTGATCTCCATTAACACTCTAGTGTGTTAGTGATCAGCTCCTGCCTGTTTTATTCCCAATACTGTAGAGTAATTAATCTCCTGCCTCACGGTGCCAGGATTTGTCTCCACCACAGCATCATGATGTTGACTCATGTTGTGTATTTCTGCTCTGTGACCTGACAGAACTGATACAACTCATGTGATGGATTAGACTTCATATAGCCTCACAGCCACGATGGTTCCGTGTTTGTTTACGGCGGCTCATTTAAAGTTAATTTCTGTTTGCTCTTATGGGCCGTTATGCTGTAGATCACAGATCACTCCCAAGATGGAGGAGCTATACCCAGCCCTAATAAGAACTTTAATGGACATTGGGAGGTTGAGGTGGGGTGGGGGGGCTGGGGGAAGCAGCTTCTGATGAGGCCAGCGGAGAACATGGTGTCTGATGGTGAAATGTTTTATTAAATTGATTAAGCAGACTGTTAATCTCAGATTGGTCGTCACATTTGTGCGTCCAGAATGTTGGAGCAGATTTTCGTTGGATCTGAGAGGAAAAAACATGACAAAGATCAGGATAAAGCAGTGAGTTTGATGGTGATATGTTTACATTTTTTGGGTTTAATCATAAATAAATTATTAAATTATTTTTTTAACCGATCTATCGTCATCTGGATCTTTTTAAGAATATTTAACTATCCTCTGGATCAGTGAAGGGTCCAACATCTCATCAGATTATGACAGATGATGATGGATCAACTGTGAAAATGGCTGCAATGTGTTCTTGGTATAATTAGTGTTGAAGGCACCGGTTCTACTGGTTGTACTGGACTGAAACCATGTGGCAGCTCATTCCTCTAAAAGAAATAGATATATATTTTCAGCACCATTATTCTTTCCTTCTTTCTAAGAGTAGGTAAGAGGACCAATGACACTGAAGATGAGGCCTCCAGCAGCCAGTTTGCTTAATCTAGCATAAAGACTGAAAGTAGAGGGGAAACAGTTAGCATGGACATGTGACTTTTAGCATCTCTAAAGATCAATCATTGCAATTGAATATGTGGTTTGTTTTCTGGCTACACAATTACAGCCTGGCAAGTGTCACAGTTTAACGTCAAGTAAAGTGAATCAATTCACAACATTGTAAAGCAAATTTTTGTGCAAGGTTGTCATCAAAAACCTTCCGGTAATTTATTTATTTTTCATTATTGTTCATGAAGGAATCAGAAACACATAGAGTGCTTCTCTCACTTTCTGTACCTAATTACTAAAGATTCATGTTGTTGTATCCTGTAGCTGGTGAGAAGTCTGGAAAGTGATGCATTCTAGCACGGTTCAGAGGAGAGTTAAGAGCATGTAGTCATCCTTCTCCAAAGACTGGCCTCTGCCTCTGCAGCCCCTACAAGCTTCATTAAGTTTTTATATTAAGGGGATGATACATGTGATGTGGATGCACTCTTCCAAAAACCTGAGATGTGAATTACAACTTCAGCACAACACCAACACAAAATATGCAGCATCTGTTGATCACCAGTTTAATTAAGTTGTCAACGTGTAATTCATCTTACAGTGATGTACTGAGGATGTATTGATATTTCAGGTTTATTAAAACTTGGGTCTCAGGTTTGTAGTTTTAGCCACTGTTTCAATTGGTTATGAATTTAAAACTAGGAATGAAGACTATGATTTGAGAACGCAGAAGATCGTCCCTGTGGAATTGAATTATGTGACAAAAAAAACAAAGCAGAGAGAAAAGGTTCTGAGAAGGTTTATGAGGATGTAAAACTGAAACTAAGTGCAGCTAAATGTTGTTTTTAATTATTGTACACAAAAACACACAGTGAGGTGAAGTCTCAGTCGAACTATAATCAAAGCAATTAACTTGTGACTACGGTTCTCTAATTACCAGTGGAAATGATGGGAAAAAAAAGAGAGAGAGAAGTTGTTCCAACTGGAAGTATTTCTGTGTTTTTTTTGCATGAATGTGAAAAATGGTTGATCTAAAAAAAAAAACACCTTCCTGCGTCTGTTCCTTTCTTCCTTTTAATGAATTCTTGAATACACTCCATCCAGTCAGCAAGTGTTGTAGAAATCTGTAATTATGTTAAAATCCTTCCAACAAATAAAAACAAACAAACAAACCAACCAACCAATGGAAATGGGTGAACACATAACAGCTGAGATGAAGCTAGAAAACTCTTCCAAACATGAGTCAAATAATTGGAATTACTGGAATCATAATTCAGCTATAATCCATTAATCATCATCCAGAATGAGTACTAGAAGTGCATAACAGATAAAATAGTGTGAGAGTCGCGAGTGTTGGTGTTCGATGTGCGATACAACAACGAATGAACAAAAAAAGCAGATAGATCTTCTGCAGACACACATCAGTCCAAAAACCACTGAATAATTCATTACCTAAGAGAGGACAGTGTTCAAAATCAAGAACAAAACCGCAGAAAGAAAGAAGAAGAGGCTCCTGGAGTTGAGACAACACATCAGGGACCCTACGCTTCAATATATAGAGGGTTGACAAATATTTAATTAGCATGTCGTGTTATATGACCCACTTCTGTAGCAGCAAGAATGTGCTTTTGTGACTTCAAAGTTGTTTCATCTAACCCCTGCAGAGTTACTGTGAGATTACAGAATAGTGGTATCTGTATTCAACAGAACAATCCTCAAAGGGGAACTGGTAATACTGCTAGTAACTGCAAATGATTAATAATATTACCAATCATGATTATTGTCAAGTTTCTCACATCCTTGTTTTCAGTGATGTCACACAGCAGCAGTCCTTTATGTGCTGCAATTTGGGTCACAACATCGGCTGCATGTGTGAATCACCATCTATTGTCCTGGCTTGATAATCTCTGCTGATAACCTTGTTCAGACAGAGAGGCACATGGTAGACGATGTGTTGCTTGGCCATTCGATTCCAATCACGGCAGCGTCTTACTCATATCACAGCTGGTGCACCTGCCCCCCTCCCTCAGTCAGAAATAGGAGAGATTGGTTGCCTGGTCGACATCCTTATTCCCCTCAGCCCATCAGAGGAGAAACACAGCAGGAGATGCAAACAGCTGAACAAATGTCAGCCACAATAAGAACAACAACAACAATAATAACAATAATAACAGAATCAACTACAACGATTATAATAATAATCAATACCACTTTGTATTTATGAAAAAGAAAATCAGTAAGTAGTAAATAATGATTTCATCAAAGTTACCATCACTACACCGTATGCATTAAAACAAAACATTTTTATACCTTCTGATAATTTTTTATGCAGAAAAAAAGTTCTACTTACCTGATTAGTGTCCATAGAATGGCCCTCATTCATTTTAAATTGTGAATAATGTATGAATGTGTCATATCATATAAAAGGTTTAAATCTTTTACACATCGTAGTTTTTACTTCTCTACAAAGTCCATTCTCTGTGTTTGTGCACTGGAGGTGTCTGTCTGTCTGTCTGTCTGTCTGTCTGTCTGTCTGTCCATGCATGTTATCATCTATAAAATGGTAACTGTTGTGTTCCAGTGTATAGATTCATGCGGTATAAGCAGGGTGGAATTTGTTTGGGTGGGGGTGGTGGGGGATCATCACTTACATGAATGATGTGCTGATGCACTTCCTGGTCATCAAAAGTCTGACGCACCCCTTTAAGTTTAATTCCTGTTTTATTTCATTAAGTTTCTTAGTTAACTCGATTTATCTTCATTATTTTTTCATGATTTAAAAACAACAAAAGAAAACTAACCAACCCCCCCCCCATCCATTTGTTTTTGACAAATCACATTCTGGGTATAGGTTCATCGTTATCAATTACAATAAAGACATTTTAATTGTCATTGTAAGATACACCGATACTCCCACGCAACACTTTTTAATTCCGTTAGTCCTTAATTTAAATTCTGATGACAGACCTCACCTAATTGTCATGAAAATTCATCAAGTACTTCTTAGTGTAAGAAATATAAATGATGGTGGAGAAAAAAAAAAGACGTTAAATTACATATTTAACAAGAAAATTGATGAAGTAGCCCCTACCAGGTCTGATAAAAATAGGGTTTGAAGATATAAATGAAGATAATTAAGTACATAATGAATATAAAACTTTACCTGAATAATCATTTGAGGAAATAAAGACTTGTTGCATGTGACTGAAGCCACTGATGAGGTTGTAACTCTAGTGTTGACCCTCATTCTAATAACAGTATAATATAACCACAGCTCAGATCAGGTAGAAAAATCAGGCGACAAGATGACCTCGAACCATTTCCCCTCTCCATTCCCTGGCTGGTTTACTAATGGATGATGACAAATAACAGCTGCACTCTGCGCCTGTGTCTCAGCCACTGAGTGGTTTTCCTCTTCCCCTTTGCACTAAGAGAAGGAGAGAGCAGAGCTGAGATATGAAGTGGCTAATGGCTGTTTGTCGGACACATCGCTTGAGTTTTGCTCATTTCACGCCGTGGTGGAGTGTTCACTTCGCAGACAGAAACGTCGTCTAGCAAAAAAATTGCGTTACACCTGCTTGAATATTTAGCGTACAGGGTGACTCTGTTGAACAATAAAATTATGTTCAAATTAGAAATCAAAACACACGGGGAAAGCCTCTGCAGAACCAGCCATAAAAACCAGTCCACAAAAAAAGAAAAGAAAAAAAAAAGAGTCCACTTCCCTCCCAGCATCTGGAAAAGTTCACACAACAAAGTCACAACAACACAACACTACTCCTCATCTACCTCGCAGCGTGTCGCTCACGCAATCAATCCCCACAGATGGGGGCGTTGCCTGGTTGCGGTTGTCATGTTGTGGTTGCTATGACAATAGGGACTCGGGTTTGCTGCCAGGTTGGTTCCTGGACATTGGGGCTCTAACAAGGTTGACCCTTGTTGGGGATAATGAGCAAGATTCTGCTGACATGATGATGATGATGAGTCTCTGTTTTTCAAGGGAGGTCAGCAGGGGTGAGGTGGGGGTGGGGGGTGGGGGTGGGAGGTGTAGGAGATGGAGGGGAAATATTCTCTTTCTTGGTTTGTTCCTGTTTGTGGAGAGGAATGTGCATTTGTACAACATGTGGAACAAATAATGAAAATACATTAAAATCTGAATACGTTGAATAGCAAATTTCAATTTGGGATTATTTTATATTAGTTTAGACAATCCTGTTAATTTAAAACTAAAACCAACCTTTTCCAATGATAAAGCTGCTGAAGATAACCCGGATAAAAAAATTATTCCCTCTTTGTGTCAAAATTGGAAGAAAGCAGGTTTGATGCCTTAATGCTTAAATATAATCAAACGTCTGTATGTCATGTGAAAAATAAAGCAAAGGCCACAATATTAAACTTATTTGTCTTTGATGCACATCTAAACCTCTAAATGGCTCTAAAAATGTTCAAATCCCAGTAAATAGTCATCACATTGCTGTAAAGCGTTGCAGTAATTAAACCTCCTTTTGACATTTGAATAAATTAGAAAACACACAATGATTTTAATATATTTTAATATACCTCAGCCATTATCAGATTTCTTTTACATTACTCTGTCAGATTGTGATTTGGTCCTAGCGTCAGCTAGCGCAACATTAACCTCAACTCAAACCTGAACACAGGATGAAAACCAAACGGTTCCACCTCTTGTT
Organism: Antennarius striatus; assembly: GCF_040054535.1. Lineage (NCBI taxonomy): Eukaryota > Metazoa > Chordata > Actinopteri > Lophiiformes > Antennariidae > Antennarius > Antennarius striatus. The sequence goes on from NC_090793.1 coordinate 18,084,443, forward strand.
GTTGCATTTGCTTGGGGGCATTTTAGGCCTCGTCTGCTTGTTTCCCGCCCTTTATTTACCCTTCATGATTTCATCCGGCTGAACAGGACAAACATACACGGCACCAGCGCTTCAAGGACTTTCTGCTCCTCCACTGAAAAAAAGCTACTTGTTCTTCTGTTTTCCGTGCTTTAACGAATGACTTTCAAACGGTGACTCTGCGTACTCTCATCTTTTTGATTGTGTATTCTGAGTGTGCTGTTGAAGGTGTAGGCGTTGGAGGACTAGCTGCAGACTCACAGTCAACTCTTTGTTCGACACAAATTTAGAATTTGTGAACTACCCTATGGCGTTGAAGTGGGTCCTGAATAATTACAAGTGAGTTTAGTCTCTGTAGAACTACAGAGAGAGGTCTATGATGAACATGCGTGTCGCTGTTGTGGCTGTTATGCTCTGATTGTTCTTCTTGTTTTGTTGCTGCGTTGTATTTTTAATGTGACCTGCCAAGGGATTACAAATGCAGATTAGCTTCAAGCCATAATGTGGTCCAGCGCATCAAAACTGCACATTGTCCCTTCCAAAAAAAACCCTTAAATTTAATTGAACTGGATGAAATTAAACATTAAATGGTAAAACTGTGATTGTCAAACACTCGTTGACCACTTATCACCTTGATGATAACAACTCTTAGCTTTTATTTGGCTCCATTGTTTAAATATGACAGCGTATGAATTCATAACGGTTTAATTTTAATTTTCAAATAGGTGTTACTTTTTTTTTCTTTTTTTTTAAGTGTTGCAAATTTGTTCCTATTATTTTCTCTTCTTTGTCTACAAATGTCCCTCAAAAGGTTTGTGTGGGAGCTTTCATTGTCCTCTTTCGGGATGTGCCCTTGATTGATTTCTGACCGTGTTTCATTTTTTTAAACCACTGTAAGAAACAGCACACTGTAAAAAATATATTATCACAAAATGACGTCTTAAGGAATGCAAGAGCTTTCTCCTTCATTAGCGTTTTTTTTTTAAATTATAAGGGCATATCTGCACCCCAGGCACTCATTCATTGCTCACCCTGTGTAAGCATTGGCTTGCTTTCAGGTTTGTGTGTGTGTGTGTGTGTGTGTGTGTGTGTGTGTGTGTGTGTGTGTGTGTGTGTGTGTGTGTGTGTGTGTGTGTGTGTGTGTGTGTGTGTGTGTGTGAGTGTGTGTACACGTGCAGCAGAGGAAGGGGCATCAGACTAGTAGAACCAGCTTTGTCTGGCTTTAATGCCTCTTCATTGGCTGTACTCACATCCAGCCTGCCGACTGACAGCAGCTAATCTCCTCTTTATATTAAAGGTTTGCTCAGCACTTTGTCGTCCCATTCAGGCCGATTGCAAACTGAAGATCCAGGCAGCCGTTCAGCACAATAGTTGAGTGTTAAACCGCAGCCTCAGTTCGAAAAATTAAGTGAAATGCCAAGAAAAACATTACAGAGATATTCCACATTCAAATTGATAAACCTTCCTGACTTTTATCGACAATTATTCATTTATTCTGATTAGGATGGTGGCATGTTTCTGTTTACTGGAAGTTTTTTTTTTTTTTACGTTGAATCAGGAGAAACTGTTGAATATCAAAGAGAACTTTTTCTGGAATAAATCAGAGGAGATGAAGAAGTGGCAGAAGTTTTCAGTGCTCAGACTCAGCTGGGTGTTTGGGAAATGTAGTGTTTGATCTGAGTGGCAGCAGGATAGATAACCCCCCCACCCGAGTCCTGAAAGTAGTCATGGCGGGAGGCTCCTCCACATTGGAGATGGAGAGGCTGATGATCTTCAAGAATCTGTGAAATGGTGGTGGTGGTGGTGGTGGTGGTGGTGGTGGTGGTGGTGGGGGGGGGGCAGGTAGAGGTGGAGTTAGGAAGCAGGCAGAGAGAGGAACAGTTTCAAATGAGAAGCGTCATGGCGACCAGTTGGAGTGTATCCTTCATCTATTGGATGGAAGTGGACAGCTAGTCGAATGTAGCTGATGGGCTAATCGACAGCCTGAACAATCACAGCTGAGAGAGAGAGCGCGAGAGAGAGCGTGTGTGTGTGTGTGTGTGTGTGTGTGTGTGTGTGTGTGTGTGTGTGTGGACAATGGAGAAAAGAAGAACTGCTTGGAAAAACTTTTGTCTATTTTTTTTTTCATGAAAGATGAACATTCCATTCATCATAAATAATTTAACATTTAATTTACACAAAACAGGTCTGGATATAATATAAAAATGAAAAATACTAAAAAAATCTATTTATTTATTCGAAAAAAATGACTGAAAAATTCTGAAATTGTAGAAACAGAACAAGGTACCTTGAGGTTGTGAACTTTAATGGCAGGATCTTCTTCACAAACACCCGCAGACACACAAACACACCAGGAGACACCAGAGAGTCTGTCTCAGCCCTGATTCACCTGATGTTGAGCTACGATAATCAATCAAGGTGAAAGCCTCAGTTTGAATGCTGTCAAATGTTTTGCTGTTGAACCATTGGCCCACACAGACCCTCTGAAGCGCTGAACCTCTCCCCACGTTTGAAGGTGAATGACAGCTTCACTGGCAGCATAAGCAAACAGACGTTGAGATGGTGCAGCTACAGACGCATTGATTTTGTACCATATTCACTATAATTAAAAAGAAGATTTTTAAAAATTATTATTAAAAATTGATTATCATTAATGATGCTTGAACATGTTTTGAATTGCAATTGCAATATGTCCATTCGTGGAAAGTCATTTCATAAAATGATGAACAGAATTCATTAGCTAGAAAGGTTTTTAGATATTTAGACACAAAAAGACGAGGGCAGATAATAATCGTATAAGGGTATGTGTGCTGCTCTGCTCAGGATTTAAGATTAGTTCGAGGGCATTGATGTCACTCTACAGCCTAAAAAATAAATAATTAGTTTAACATCAGTGGTTTTTTGTAAATTCAAACTTGAGTCTTTGTATATTGGGATTCTCATATTAATGCAGATTCATGTTGCTTTTCTCAGTTCATGGAACACAAAAAAGATTGAGGTATTTTAATCGGCTTTGATGCCAGAAAGAAAATAGAACATTTACACTTGGGAAATTGAAGGAAACGTAAAACAACGAGATCAAAGTTTCTTAGATGTTTAGAAACGGTTGGACTCGGCGTTGGACTCTCTGTCAGCAGTGTGGGGGACTTTTGGGTTATTTTATATCCAAACCGAGTCAGATGAATTCTGCGCCAGCCTTTGGCAGCTGTTGAATGACACATACACACACACACACACACACACACACACACACACACACACACACACACACACACACACACACACACACACACACACGCACACACACACAGAATGAGCTTCTGAATATAGCTCAAAGGGAATATTTTCTCTCATACTTCTAAACGTTGACTAATGAGGATTTGACACATTCGGCTGAGTGTCGTTCTGATGACTCAGCATCGAGTCCCACTGAGCAATAAAGACACTTTGCTGCATTGGCTAAGGGTCAAATCCCACAGAGATTTTTGGTCATCTGGCTAACATGCGGCATGCCATGTGCTGAAATATGCCGGTTGGGAATTCCTTATTTGCGCTCCGCTTGGCTTTTGTTGTAAACTAACGTCGACGTCACTACAGGAAGAATTAATGAATCCGCCTGATTGGTTACCGGGAAATAAAATGAATGTGTGCTTTTTAGTTGAGTTAATTAGAAGACATTTACAAATAATAAGCTAGATGTATGTGCATTACACCTACTTTCCTCTGCGTAACTTCTGCGTTAATATTCATCACGTTTGATTGCAAATAGGCTTATTGTTTACAGTGATTCATGTTAGAATCACTGACAGGCATATAAACACTTAACAGTATTACTGCAGATCACTCAGCTATCAGGGTTTTTATATATGAAGTGACACACTTTTATTAATAAGCAGCATAATCAGCACTGCTAGGCTTTATGTAGGCTTAATATAGCTAAAAATATCAAGTTTTCCATGATTGGCAGACTACATCAGCATTTTAGCACGCTGAGAGTTTGCACTTAACACATTGGTGGTGTAAGTAAAATCATTTCAATGACATTTGATGACAATATCCAATAATGTTAGTGAAATTTTGAAAAAATCCAAAACAAAACATCATGGTGATGTTTGAGGAAAACTTTTTTCCGGCTAATATGCAAAGAAAATTGAAGACACAATTTGTGTTTGTCTTAAAAAAAATTCCTTGAAGCTTGGATAAATTTGTTTGAATAATATACAAGAGCTTTTCTCATTTTCTCCTGCTTTTGAGTCAGTTTATCTCATTTCCTTCCTTTTTTTTTTTTTACCTGATATTTTAATACCTAGCACACATTTACATTGCAAGTGCATTGTCACACATTGTTGTAGTGACTGTTCAGCAGACGACAAAAAGTTATTTGCTGGACTGCAAAAAAATATATTTTTCCAAATTAAGAAGTATCTAAAGCTACTGTCTTTTTTTTTTTTTTTATTTTTAAAAAGACCTGTAAATTAGGAGAAATTTTTCGTTTTTCACAATTAATGACCGTCCAGTTCTTCTGACACTTGAAACACCAGGTTTAGGCCTGGCTTCTGAGGATAAAGCATGCAGAGCTTAGAGGAGGTGGGGAGGGATTTTTAGACAGCAGTGAACACAGAGGTTGTGGAACTGAGTGGAGGAGGCAGGCAGCAGCAGCTCTATGCATGTATGCAGTGAAAATTTCTCACCAGTGACTGTGGGAGCCAGTGACACATGAAATATGAGAGACAACAGCACTCTCCACTATTTATAGCACTGTAAGAGAGAAAGAGAAAGAGAGTGAAGGCAGCCACAGCACATTCACTCCAGGGCAGAGGAGGCATAATTTTTTGCTTTTGAGAAGGAGGAATTGCACCCAATTTTTGAGAATAATCATGACAAGGGACCCTTCTGCACCAAGAAGCCAACAAAGCTCCGGACCATCAATTTTGTTTTCTTACTAAACCAATGCTGGGGGTCGATGCATTATGTTAGCGCTTTGTGACGATTCGAATGATTTCCACAAACTTAGCGCTCGCTGGGTACAGCGTGTTCTGTTCTGCTGGAAATAATGATGAAAAGAAGCCAAGTCAAAGTGGGTACACGGCTCAAGGACCCATTTCAGTTATGTAATGTTTAGATGAAGCTTTGACCTGTGAGACAGAATCAAAACAGTCATTGTTGGGTTCTCTTACACCGGCAGAAAGTTCGAGAAATAGGTAAACACAGCAATTCAGGCAACAATGGCTGGGATAAGATGGCATTTCGTGGACAGTCATCATTAGACATCATTCCTATTGCCAGATGAATTACATTGATGTGATCCAAAGTTGTTATAAGAGGTATGGAAGCGAAAGCATCAGACAAGGATGACGAAAAATTGGATGAATTTGACAAAAACAAATTCCTTGGGCCGCATCTGTAAAATGAAGTAATTTAGAACATCCATAAAAATCCAAAAAATTAGCACTTTAACTTTGAAATATTTTGAAGAAGCTGAATGTTTATGTGCTCTTTACCACTTGACATTTACATTCAAGTCTTAACTTGGGCCACAGCCGTTTTCTGTCTGATGTCGCAGACGCAGTTTTGGGCAGACGCCGGGTGCTCTTACGCATCTTTGATGCGGTCTTCAGCAGCGTCATTACTTTGGAGAAAAGCCCCTTAAAGTTGAAATGATGTATTATGCATTGTAGCTCGCCAGTGTACTGGTAGTACTCTGGAGTGGTAATGGTGATGTTTGCAATGCTGAGAATAGAAATGGGAAGCCTTTGTACTGCAGGATGGGTTCCCCTATGTAGAACCATTATCTATTAATGTTATGTATGAGTGCTATGTTATTATTGTACAGACACGGCAGAGATTTATCAGGGAGCAATGCTTGTATCATTGCCTGGTCTGAAAATTTTAATAAATTCTAAATTTTATCTCTGTTAAATTCCTAAAACTTCTTTTTTCAGAGTGGCCATTCCAACATTACTGCTGCGTGCAGCTGGGGGCTGGTGCTGGAGCTTAACCTATTTGACTTTACACACCCTGGATATGTCATCAGTCTATTATAAGGGACATATGAAATGACAACCAATTACATTCACATTCATGCCTACAGTCAATTTACTGACCTGTTCATCAATAGAGCAACTGTTTGATGGTCGTGGGAAGCCAATGGGAACACGAACAAGGGCAGAGCATGCAAAAGTCCTTGGCTGGATTTGAACCCATGACCTTCTTGCTGTGAGGCAACCGCCTCTTCACTGTGCTAGTATTTTCTTTTTGTCATTTTTGTATCTCACAAACATATCATCGAATTTCAATTGTTTTCCATTTAAATATTACACAAACTATTACACAAAATTATTTTCTTGTAGGGCTGTTATCGTGGCTAAAATGCTAACAGCTATGCCACTAAGGGGTATATATGAGCTATTTCTATACTTTAGCTTAATGTTCAGACATCTAGATGAATTTAATTTGCCATTGCCACTTAATATCAGCTATCGACTAAATTAATGTGTACTTGAGACTCTTGAATCAATCATCCCCAGAGGGTGAACCGTTAACGCGTCTCAGATAAATTACTTCCATTGTAGACCTTCAGTCCTGCTCTGTTTGGGCTACTAGTGGGCAGGTTTGGACTAAAAAACAGTTTAACTTCAGTTCTGGGTGACTTTTTGCAAAAAGGTTGTGATGAAAATCAAAAGACGTCATCATCTGCAGCAGCTGTGCTCAGCTTTTCATACCGCTATCATAACTGGACTGCTGAATATTTTCTGCTCGTTCCAACTCCAAACACAAGAGCAGAGAAGGAACAGATCAAAGATTTAATGTCAAATATTACATTTACAAGCAAAGGTCAAAACCAGAGAGCAGCTCAGACCAGGCAAACAAAACTCACAAGGAGATGGAAGAAACAGAGGTAAATAAAACTAGGTAGCAGGTTTGGTATGCAGGTTATCAAAAACTATCAAATAAAATAAAACCAAAGGCAGAGACAAAATCCAAGGAAAGCAGGCAGAGTCCCAGTTGATTAAAATTCGACCAAGCAAGTCTTACACAGACAAGTAGCTGAACAGCTTAAATACAAAGGTGCCACAGGCTGTTATAATGGCAGGAATATGTACAGGAAGCCTTAAAGACATGGGCATTATGCAGGAACAAAGAGCATGAAACAGGGAATTTATAGGCACAGGAAAGAGAGAAAACTATTGAAATGAGGATACAGACAAGGGAAAAGAAATTTGGAAAAGGAGGCAGAATGAAAAACAACACTAGTTGGACATTTCATTACACTCTAAGCAAGACGAAGAGTAAACACCCGTTTAAAGGGTTGGAAAACACTGGATCTGTATGGGTTCTGGTTTCTGTGAACATTTCTAAAGTTACTTGAATTGTTTCAGACTGGCTGTGACATTTGTGCCTGACATTTCAAGGAGACATTTAGTTGTTATACATCAAATCAAACACATGGATATATGATGTTGTACGTGTGTATATTAATAACATGACGTGTGAGCTGGCACACGCTCACCAGTTTGATAAATCATTTCTGCAGTAAAAACTCAGTGTGTTTTATTTTTGGGATGAGTCCTGGATATATCTTTCTTTAAAATCATTATAAAAGGACTTTTTTTTCTTTTTTTCAAATCCAAACTCTGTGCCATTTCTCTGATGATAAGCCCTCAAGAGTTTAGTTTTAAGAAATTCTCTGGCAGCTTTCTGTTCCATGAGATACCGCAGTTTGTCCAACACAGGCGTTTCTGAAGCGTCTCAGTGTGTAACTTGTGTTCCTTGCTCACAAGCAGCTTCGTCGTGATGAGACTTACCAATGTCTCATCAGGCACTTTGAATTCCTCCACGAGAAGAGGAGCCCAGCACTGGATAATTTGCCTGCACTGTTTATCTCCTGCATAACTTCTGCCATTATACCATGTGGTGAAGTAGCTGGTGAACAAAGCTCACCCAGAGATTCTGTGCACAATGTTTTTAATGCGTGATATTTTTTTTTTTAAATTTTGAGCTGCTCAGGCTTTCTGTTCGGAGATGTTAAAGAAGGGGCTGCTTTATAATAAAGGCGAATCTCTATGCTCACAATGAACATTATGTGGTGAGTGTGGTTGTTTGTCTTTCATGTGGTCTTGCGATATGCTGCAGCACAGCTTTGACATTTCCCCTCTTTGGAACGAGCGGCCAGACATTTGTTTTGAAGGGAATGACCTCAAAAGAACTTTCCTGAATTCTCACAATCACATTCACGGCACGCCTCCCAGGATCACCACACAGCCTGGGGATGAACCTGCAACAGAGATTTGCATAGAAATAAGAGCCGTCATCAGAATGCTTTCCTCAGGATTACGTCACTCAAAGAGATCACGACTGTGTGATCGTGATTTCCCATCAGTTTCATGTATTAATCTCGCAGACTTTTCAAGCGAATGATGGTATTAACCCCATCAAAGTGATTATCAGTCTCATTAATTCAATCTCTCCCAAAGAATACAAGTTTTATAAAAAAAAAACAAAAACCAAAAAGTGGAGGCTTGTGTGCCTTTGAGTGAAAGAGAAAGGGATGGAATTGATGGAAATGCAGAGAGAGCAAATCTGAGGTTTATTTCTGTTTTATTGCAGCTTGCGGAAAATGAGTAAACAAATAAAATTGTTAAGGTGGTGAAGGAAATAATTTCAAGGGACTTGTGACATCTGTCTTCACATGAAACCACAGAAGTAAAAACAAGAAGATAAAGCAGAAACTTCTCACACAGTAAAAATAATTAATAACTAATGACTTTACATTGAGCAGCAGTGACTCTTTGTTAAATGATGGATCTATTTCTACATAATACCCTTTAACTGTTGTTATACTGAAACAGCAGTAGCCCGATCATGTCTTAGCTGGTTCTGATAGAGCGTCCGGGATACACTCTTCATCAGCATCATCATCATTCCAAAGGAAAGTTGGGATTCTGCTTATTACCAAATTTGGAGCCAGAGGTTTAAATGTGGTTTTTCCAGTCATACCTTGTCATATTTTGGTATTTTGCAATGTCATACATCATTATCTGAACAGAACATCAGCATGTTATTTAAATTACACACTGAGGCCATCTGATGCTACCGTTGCACCATTGAAAATTCACAACAGTGTGCAGAAGTGTGTAACCTGTGTGTAAAAATAAGAAAATGTGCACAATAAACCCTTTGTGTATTCAGTAATTTATATTTGGCTGACCAAAATAAAATTTTAGAATCTAATGACCACATCAGTTGATAACTTTATTTAACCTTTATTTAACCAGGAAAAGCCTGATTAAGTCACAAGTCCTGACCAGGACAGATGGCAAAGAGTTATACAATAATAAACACAATAATAATAATTATTATTATTGTAGAATATGGACAGGGTTCAATAGGCTTTCAGACAATTATTATTTAGTAATAGGAAGATGTGCACACTAACCCTCTGCTCACAGCATCAGTCTTTCCTTTGAGCAAAATTGTAACATGTATTTTTCATGTCCATGTCACGTCACATTTTCTTGTGTAATGTAGGGTGATGGGGGAGCACAGACACATGATGAAGAGCTCTGATTAGAGATGAGAATAACATTTTCAAGATGAATTTTGAAAAAAGAAGCAGAAAATCTGTCACTGCATGTCGAAAAAGAATAAGAGTAAGAATAAGAACTAGAACAAGTCCTTCGACCTGCAATAAGATGTTTAATTTTTTGATCTCATGAAATGCTTCCAGCTGGTGGTCAGTTATTTTATGTTGTAAGTTTTGTTTATTTTTGAAATCTTCAGGAAAAGTTATGGACATAGCATTAAGTTTTGCGTTCTCTGCAGACATACCCTGCTCATCATGTTGGCTTTCCAGACTGCCACCAAATGGAAGCTTATTACTGTACATTTCACCAGTCGGCCACTAGCAGTGGCACCAATTGTTTTGGACCTCGGAGGTTTGACACGGTGTCCCCTATTAGTTTCCCTTTTCTCGGTTTAAGAGCATCATTCTTATTAAAGCATGTGTCTAGCTTTTGAGAGCTCTCACTAAATGATCCTGTTTTATTCCACTGCGTTTGAACAGCTTCTTGTTCTGTTTCATTCACTTTTCAAATAGTTTCACGGTTGGTAGAAGTAGTTAATTGCCAAAGTTCCAGATATTCCTGAAAGTTTTTCTGCAGCTCTTTCTCCTCTGTCCTCCATATTTCAGAAAAACCATTATTTCATAGATTCACTAGAATGCATTTTGCCTGGAATGTAACATTTTTTGAGGGCAAGATTCCTAAAATAATACTGGGTGGAATGCTGATGTATCATATTTATTATTTAATGACTGTAATTAATGTTGGAAAATTGCTTACTGAGCATACTGGAGGTTGAGGGGCACTGACCCTGACACTGTAATGCATGACGTCCCTTGAAGGCCCCCTGAGACACAGCTGTGATCCACATATACCAAATCACAACACATAAAACTGAAAAATGGCTCTTTTTAAAGCAAATATTAGCAGCATGAATAGAAATTTGTTTTATTTCTGATCATGCGGTGCAGGAAAGTTCAAAATCCCCTTTTGTAACGGCTTCATGTTTCTCTCCTGTAGCTTTTAAAGGAATTTTCAGTCTGTTCAGCAGCAGAACGCTCCAGTGTGTTTAGCTGCTCACCACTAACTGCGTGTCAGTCTGTTGATCAGTGATGAACAGGTAGTGAACAATGACTTCAGAGCTTTTCTTACTAGAAACAGCTGCCAGCTGCAGCTGGTAATGAGCCTGATGACGGCGGTGAGAGTGAAAGAAAATCAGTCAATGTGTTGAGCCAATAGATGGTAAAAATAGAGTGGAGTGGAACTGCAGAGCTGGAAATAATTATCTGTAGGTTCATCGCTACGAGCGCCCCCAGAACGACAATGATCCTGGAGCTGCACTGGCAGCAGCAAAAAAAAACTTACTATAGAAGAGCAACGTATGGTGAATGTGTGTGTGTGTTAATATGTGTGTGTGTGCTTGCGTGATCTTGAGTGCATGTGTGCACTTTTCTAGATGTGTTCATTTGCCGTGTTTATGCTTGTTTAACATTATGTGTTTATGCTTGTTTAACATTATGTAATCTTGACTGGTAAAAGGCGGAAGCTAAAACAACCCATTGTGCAATCATGATGTAATATTTATATTTCATGTCACAGCCCTGTGGAGACGCCAAACCAATCGTTTTGTTTATCTGAAGGTCACGACACAACTTTTATGCGATCTTAAGGTGAAGTGAATGAATCAGTTTCTTTGTGATGTCATCATAATGGAGGTCAGGCTTGTGGAGAACAGTGTCACCTGAATTACTCTATGAAAGGTCAACATATTTTTACATTTGAAAAAAATTTTCTTACTTGTGGTCATTTCCAATTGAAAAACTTAATTCAAATTTTTAAAAATGGCTTTTTATTTCTTTTTACGGGACATATAGATATTGTGCATTTATGGTTATTAAATGTGACTGATTATTGGGCTCAATGATCACATTTCCATCATCATTTACATGTGACTTTACATCAGTGTGATGATTCGCTTTGGATGGAAAGAACTGTTGCTGTGGACATTTTTTGGAAATTTTGCAGCATCTTTTCATGATTCCCTGTATGCATTAAGGACACTTATCAAATCCTGTAATGGCAGTTTCAAAGTGAAGCCTTGGCTCTATGCACCTCAGACATTTATTTTGAGTTCTAGTGCAAACGCATCTAGAATTTCTGGTTTGTGTAAATGAATGTTCAATAAATGGTTTGCTATTGAAAATAAGAGCATTTTGGTGGTATGAATGAACTCCATTATCCTTTGCACCCTATTTTTAAATAGAGAACCTGTCAAAGCACCTTTATCACTCATTCAAAAAGCAGACATTGATTGCACAAGTTCGACAAAGTAAGTCTACTGGGTGTTTTATTTTAGCCTGTGTAAAGTCAAAATTTATGACAAATAAACCAAAGCCTTTGTCTACATAATTGTGATATCATAAAAAAAGGTGAAAATTTCCTGCAATTAGTGCAAACCTGCTATGATTTATGAGTGGGTGAAATACGTACGTCTTTCCTTTATTTTTTTTAGGACAAACATTGATCTAGAGTTGATTAAGTTATCATTATGCTATTTTTTTTGTTTGTCGTTTGTATTTGAGGACATGTTAGAATAGACAGTTTGTTATAAAAACAGTGGAAATGCAGTGAATGGAGCTTCTACATTAAAGAATATTATTCTTTTTTTGGTACTGTCTAGTCCCAGATCAGTCAGTTGAAAGCCAGTGAAATCACAAAAAATCTGTTTGTTCTTTTTCTGTTCTGGTCCACCCTGTTTCTGTGAGCTATAAAATCACATAAGGTATATGGTAATGTATGATTAAGTTGTTAGATATGTCATTTCTGTTTGGTGCCACTCTTTTTCTACCTGTTTGACAAGCAAATAGAGTAAATAGAAAGTAAATAGAAAGGTTGTTAAATTTACTTCTTTGAAATACCACAAAGCCCCATAAATACTTAAGCTGTAAAAATAATAATACTCCTTTAAATGTGGCTGCCAAGGCAAGACCAATTGACCAAGCTGGCTATTTTTCGAATACTGACAATTTCCTTATAATAAGCCAGAAGAAATTTGCAGCATTTTTATTATATTAATGTCTTTGTGTGTGGCTCCGCGGTGCACTGGCGTCGTGCCGAGAGTGTCCCCCGCCTCACGCCCTATGCCGCCGAGATAGGCTCCGGCTCCCCGTGACCCGCTGTGGCGGATATAGCGGTGATAATCTGAAGATGATTGAAGATCAGAAAACACTATTACTATTATTTTTACATTACATTTAAATGGTCCAGTCTTCTCTTGCTGCTGCTGTCCTTATGTGGCATAATGCTCTATCGCATTAGCACAGTAGCTGTGCATTTGTGTGTCAGTGTATCTCTACATGAATGTTCATTAACATCTGGACTGCCATCATGGACAGATTTGGTTAATGGGTGATTAACCCTCATTGATGCTTGTCAGGCCATCTGCCACTGTTCTACAGACAAGTCCATTAATCCAAAAGTCACACATGGTGTCCATAGGTGTCACCACGTTTTGGCTCTACAGGGTGTATTTGACTGATATCTCCTTCACTTTGTTGTTCTCTGGGGTGCATGGGTAAAAAAAAGAAAAAAGAAAGAAATTCTAAGAACTCTGTGCAATTCCAATTTCAGCACCTCCCACCTTCAAACTGAGGTCTGTAGGCAGTAAGTGAAATGCTGAGCCATGTATTATATACAGTATTCCATATGTCAAATGGCCTTGAAGAAATGTCTGGTAAAAATCTTTGTCAGATCTGATTTGACTAGTAACCCTTTTCTGCTATTTAACACCATGATTATCTATTGCTCTTAAGGTGATGTTAACCAAATATCCCAGATAGTTGTTGTAATTCTGGATGCAAATGTCATCTGAAGGTTCTGGCAAGAAAGAATCGATGCTGACCTGTTTTCCTGTGATATAGTGCAGGTGCAGGTTGTTCGGTGGGTAGCACTGTCGTATCACACAGAAGGTTCCAGGTTCCACTCCTTTCCGTGTGGAGTTTCTATGTTCTCCCCTTGTCGGCGTGAGTTCTCTCCAGGTTCTCCTGTTTCTTCCTACCTCCAAAAATATTGAATTTAGGTGCATTGATCAGTTTCACATTACTACGAAGAATAAAATTTAGTGCAGGTATAGATGTGAACACATCTTAATTTTTATTTAAGCCCATATTTAGATTCACATCTTCTTGATTTATATCACAGGTCATTGGTTCCTTTTTTTTTGGACAAGCATCAACTTTCTAGATTTACCTTTAAACCATTTCAATTTGCTCATCACAGAAGACCATGTTTAGATTTAGTAATTTCCTCTGCCAAAAGCCAATAGTACTTTCTAATTCAATCAAGCCTTATCATAAATCAGACCGCCTCCCACAAAACAATATGTATTCAGATTTTTTTGGGATAAAAACCTCTTAATGTTTAATTGTTCCTTGAAAAAAATTATTATTGAGAAACATCAAATTTTTCCAAAAAAACTTCTTTATCCATATTAATGCAAAATTGAATGGAGTCTCTCTTGACTTTGACCCACACGCACACCCAGTTTGGTGGCTGTTCAGTCATTGTTGAATGTTGCTGACAAACCAAAAGAAAACATAGTGAACTCTACAGGATGTAAATGGATGGATCGTATTTCTTAGAATAATGCTAACATTTTTGTGAACTCACATCATACATTATAGATGGCTTTTCCACACTGAACTTTCAAAGCAAATTAGAAGTAATGAGGAAATTTAGCAAAAAACAAAGCAAAACAGGGTTGCTATCTATGTATGATGGAATATCACAGATGTGACCTTATTTTTATATATCATATATGTAGAAAATCTTCTCAATGTAACTTACATCTAAAATGTTCTCAGTTCTCTGAGAGTTGTGCTGCAGCAGAACACAGATCAGAGCATTAACATGCAAACTTCAATCCCCAGCAACCTCTGTTTTAATTGAGTTGATTCACTGTGTTGCTTTAGAGAGCAGAGTTGAAAGATCGCCACGAATGCATCATCACAGAAGAAATGAAAGACACTCTTTTGTGGAGTCGGGGTTGTAATAAATACACAATGAGACACAGGCAGAGCTAATTACATTGTTAAAGTGGTGTAAATTTGAAAGCAGAGTTGTGCGCAGAGAGTCTAGACAAAAGGACAGATGACTGGCGAAGCCAAAACAAAACACTGCAGCAAGTTTTAATGAGGTGACAGGGGACTGCCTGTAAAACACATAATCAACACTCACATCCTAGAACACACACACACACACACACACACACACACACACACACACACACACACACACACACACACACACACACACACACACACACACACACACACACACACACACACACACACACACACACACACAAGCAAACTTTTCGCTGTGTGTCCTCAAATATATGAATACGGGTAGGCATGCGTGCACAGAGACAGAACATTTCCTCACGGACGTTTCGCTGTTTTGCCACTGATCTGTGATGAACTCTTGTCTTCACCAATACATGCCTGTCTCAGACCTGACTGATGAGCTTAAAGGGTCAAAAGACCGAGCTCTATATTCCCCCATCTCAGTCGTGTCCATCATGGCATGTTGGGATGCATTTTACGTTGTTGTTACAGCAATATGAGAGATTACCGCTTTGAAATGCAGAGCTAAATACCCCTGCAGAACGCCACTGAAATATAGACCTAAAAATCCAAGATTATACTTGGAGTGAAATAAAGCCTTTAGGCCTAATCCATATTCAAAGTCTTGTGTTTAGCTGGGTTGTGGGCCTCTATAACCTAGTTCGACTGCTGTTATTGGGGAAAGCTGCTTTGTATCGGTCAGTTGTGGGATGAGGGCTCGGGCACGTCTGTCGAGCTGACCTATATTTGGCTGCCTGCCCTGTCTGCACCATCAAAACCAGAACGTCTCTCCTCTTTGGTTCTGTAAGGAATTTCAGCCGCCAGGCACTTGATTCACGTTGAACCAGTTCTCGAATGTAATATCCTGGGTATTGTTTCATGGATATGTAATCTCAGATCATGTAGAGCATGCATGTGTACTACACAATCAGACCTTTCAATTGCCTTCATTGTGGAATTGGCAAAAGTAGCACAGCAGTGTTGCCCCCATTGGTCAGTGTTAGAAAATACTAAAATAAAAAAAAAATAAAAAAAAGGTCTACAGCTGTTAGCATCCCTGTGGATCTGTAACAAGGCCAAACATTTTCAATAACAAATGTACTACAAGAGAGCGATTTCCCTTGATTCATCGACCTAAACATTTGGACTATCAGACTTTTTAAATAATATGTGACTTGACTCGACAGTGAAGGAATTATAATCGTAGTCTGTCTTAATCTGTGCTCACCTTTTCTTCACCCGTTGGGATGAATGAACTCTGGAGCTGCTTGCTGGGTAGGGCAGCTGTGAATCCCACATGACCCAGATATGGAAAATGGCTCTTCAGTGAGTTGGTTCATCGAGCACATATGAATATATGAGAACGATTTCTTCCAGAATTGTTAGGATATTGTAACAAGGGTGACACTGATTGAGCTTGGAAGTAAAAGTAAATTGCTCAAACTGTGCTGAATGACCAGGGCAGGAATTGATGGGCACTTTTGAATTTTTCATTAATATTTTCTTTAGTATTCTGCAGTCATGCTTTTTAGGAAACTTTGACAGTTTTTAAAACAATATTATTTATGTAGGAACTTAGAAGATATTTGGGCTGTGTAACTTCTGTCTGGCAAATATAAAAGTTTAATTAAAAAGAAACGTCACCGAAAAGATCATCGCTGAAGTTTTTCTGCTAAGTTCTAAATGCCTGTGGACACAAGAAGCAGCAAAATTAATTAGAATGTCAAGTGCTAGACGCTTGTTGGCATACAGTAGGGACTAGTTGGTGAGCTACAGTCACTAGCCAGCCAGAAAATTGCTAATGAATGTCAGTCACTTTTGTTCTAACAATTAATTTGTCTTGTTTTATTCCCGTTGTTTCATTTCTTAAGATTTATCATGACATCTTAAATTTTCACAAGCATGACTGGATTTGAGCTTTTTTGTGTGACGGCTATTTTATGATGAGGGCATCAAATACAGAATTCAGTCACCTGTTGCAGTGCGACAGATATTTCTGATTCCATTCAGGTGGCATCACAGGTTCACATCCAACTTGTGACCCTTTGGGTTCACCTCCTGGTACTCTCCACTGCGTGCTGCCCAATCAAGCAGAAATCGGTTAAACATATGAGGAAACACTGTGGACAAGGAGGAAAGGAAAGAAGGAGGGTAGGAAAGTTAAGAAGCATAACAAGAAGGAGTGTCAGAAAAAAAAGGTCGCTGTAATGAAATATTTAAGTTGATGAGTGAAAGATAAAGAAGAAGAGGAGAGACGCAACAGCCTGGTCAGTCGTAGCGGCCTTCAATCACCGACAATTGTTGCCTAGCAGCATGCATGGATAGTTCTTCATGCATGTCTCCTCATCTACTTCCTTCTCCTCGTGTACTTACTCTTTCTCTCTTTTCACACTCTTCACCTGTTCGTCTCTCTTTATATTCACATAAAAACCTTCAAGGCTGTTGCTGCTCCATGCCGACAGACAGGTTTTTCTGTTTGTGTGTGCACGCCAATGTGTGTGTGTGTGTGTGTCGGTGCATATGGTAGATTCTTCATGACAAGCCTTTCATCGGTGTGTAAAGGCGGTTGGTGCAGCTGTTACACCAGCTCTGTGCTGCATTAGGATTACATGACACATGTGAAACCTGTGCCTCCAGCCTTTCGTCTAATACAGGGTGACACATGACATCAGGGAAGTGTGTGTTTGGTATTCTGGTCCTTAAAGCGTTGACCTTTGAAAGGCATATGTGATTTTGACAAGCTACTGTACTAATAATACTACTATTACTACCAGTACTATGTATAGTATTACTATCAAGACCTCACATTCTACCAGGATTACCTTTTTAAAATCCTGATTTGTTTCATGGAAGTTTTATGTCTGAATAGATATCTGATATCTAGTAAAGTTGGCAGATTAACCAGCCAGCCCTGCCCATGCTTCATGATTTTTGTCACTTTAATCTGCTTTTTGATCTGAATAAGTCCTCTATCCACATGATTAGATGTGAAAACATTTGCCGCTTCTCGTCTCTCTCCTTGTCCCTACTGGAAGCTTTCTTAGCTACCAGGTTCAACCTCATCACAGCTGCTGTGAATCAGCTCCATTCATTATCTCTCTGCTGGTTTCTGAGACTGTGTCCTCTCTGATTCTGCATCAAACTGTTCTTTCTGAGAGGTTCTGAGAGCATTCCTGTGACTTTCGCTGTGATACAAAGTCATGGTAGAGGAGCAATCCAGTTAGCCACAGCACAATTAGCTCCACAGCGAGCTGAACTAAGAGAAATGAGAGCTAAAATCACAAGTACATGCAACAAACAAGACCATATTTAAATGAAAGAGATGGCGAGTTTTTGTAGTTTCTTATCGACAAAAACAAACAGTGATCAAACTAATGAATTTTTTTGTGTCTATGTCTGACTTATTGTCCCGCTCTTGGCCTAGATATCTTGTTTCAAAGATGCTCCAGGATCCATCATTGCCCTTTTACTAAATGCATGCTGGGATATTCTCCAGCTTTACACGATACTGAACATGAACAAGTCATAGCTGATTACATGAACCGTGGCATAAATTTGCAGGCCTTTTCATCCAACAGTAGGCCGGTTTATCAGTGATCTCATGATTTTTGGAGAATCCATTATGCCAGAATCGATCGTGGGCTTGGGAATGACTCTTCACCTCTGCCTTCGGTCTATATTTGTGTGTACGGTTATTGCTTAGTACAAGTGTAGGTGTGACAAGCACTCAGCCTAAATTACGGCTTGTCAAAGTGTCTTTAAAAGTGTTGGATGTTCTCTTGTTTTTCAGGAGGTATGCCAGTGCCTGAGGTGGCGTCTGATACTGCCAGCGCTGCCACCATGTTGAGCCCCGTCCTCAATGCCTCCAATGGCGATGGATCCGAGTCGGAAACCACCTCCGCCATCCTCGCCTCTGTCAAAGAACAGGTTAGAATTGTTTGTATAGGTTGATGTGTGTGCAACTTATATAGAGGGATGTCAGAATTAATGTAATATGATCACTGAGAAGCAGTGAGGATAATTCCTCCAGTCATTTCAGAGTGAAACAAGAAGACAGTAAACAGCAAACAGAAATGATGGATTTAAGCGGATGCGTGACAAATATGTCGCCTCATTCTGATCTGTTTGTGGAAGGCCTTGGGCTAAAGCATCTCAGTGCAATTTAGGAAGTGCTCTAATGTGGTGACATGCATCTCTTTGCTTCACTTTGGAGCAGCCTGAGTGGATTTTGTGGACATCCTTTGTATGACTCAGGAAGAAAGGGACAAAACAGGCAACGCCTTGATTTGGTCATTCAGCAAAATTAACTACACTTTTTCACATTTATTATGCTTTATCAGGCCAGTACTGATACTTTTCAATTATTTATTTATTTTAATACTAATAATTCTAATGCTAAAAGCTCTAAACTGTAGGAAGCCCCTTTTCAAAGTAAGATTTATATAGTGTTTTACACAATGTTGACAGTGCTTGGATTTACCTTCTCCTTGACAATTGAAAAAATAATTAAATAATTGGACAAAAGGTTTTATGTATGCATCTTGTCACATCACGACTAACCACACAAACCGTATAGTCCTTTATGTTTACATTCAGTTTTTTTTTTTACATTCTAATATAAGTCCATTTTTTATTTGGGAGAATGCTTCAACTGTTTTACTGCGAAACTCAAGAAATGTTTTGTGGACTAAGAAACTTTGGCTGACTTTCTATTGTCTTGGGGGTGAATAATGAATAATAGAATTGTTGCTTGGGAGGCACAGTGCTGCAGTAAGTAGCGCTGTCACCTCACAGCAAGAAGTTTCAGGTTTGATGCTTTTGTGTGTAGAGTTTATATGTTCTCCATGTGCCTGTGAGTTCCCTGTGGATTCTCCGTCTTCCTCCAAACTCCAAAAACATGCAATTGTTCATAGGTATGAGTGTATGCAGTATAGTTTTTTTGTCTTTCATGTGGCTCTGGGATGCACTGGTGACGCATGGATGGATGGATGGAATTTGTGCTTTTGGGAGAAGTGTTACATTAATAAGAGCAGGGTAAAATATGGTCATTGTTTCCCTGCACGCTCTAATGAACCTCGACTTGACAAGTTGGATAAACGTGAGGAATTAAACTACTGGAAGCCCCGTGGGTCTTTAAAAGATGTTTTTTGCCAAACAGCTGATGCTACAAGGAAAATTTCCAACCAGTGACTCCAGAGATTAGAATCAAGCTTATCTGTGGTAGTGTGACAAAAACTGTGGATTTCACAGAAGTTTAATTTTCAGTGGTGCTTCCATGTCTAACCCAGGCTTGGTTTGGGGGTGAAGGTTGGGGTTAAAATGAGACGTGACGCGATACATTTTTCAAAATATGCATAATTATGCAAACTACTGAACCAATTTCTACAAAACTTTGCAAAGGGGAAACATGTAGTCTACATAAGTGTTTTCCTGCTAGATAATATATCTTTGTATGTTAACTCAGAACTGGTTTGAGGAGATAAGTGTCTGTCTGTGCAATTTTTGGGCACATAGACCCTGTGTGTGTCCTTGAGTGCTACAGGATTGTAGGGAATGTACTCTGACATGTAACTGCTAAAGGTAACCCACAAAAACGCTGGTGGCAAAGGAAGAATAACAGCCCCGGCATGTTTATACTGAAACTTCACTGTGAGCTGCTTCGTGTTCTAGAAGGTCCATACCTGGTCCAAGTAGGTCATGTTTACTAGGAGATAAACACACACGCACACACTCAGATGATCTAGGGCATGGTTATGTTCTTTTGTTAGCGGGATGCTCAAAGTAAAAAGATCATTGACCTTGCATGTTGGTGAAGATATTACGGTTGTTTTTTAAATGATGGTTTACCTCGGGGCTTCTGTGAGTCAAAAAAAGACCGAAGTCGAAATTAATTTGTCTTCAGGCTAAACCGAAGATAACCATTCCTAGTAGTGTACTGTATTTTATTTATGAATACATTAACTTTACTGTAAATAATGAGATAGTTAATCACTATATCACGAAAATCATTATTGTAGATTTGATTAAATGTAGATTTGCTAAACCACCTGCTTGAGTTGTGGATGATGACAGGGTTTGTTTTTTAAAATATTTCGACTTTTGTCAGTTTTTGTCAATAAAAATGCAAAGACGAAGCAAGGATGTCTTTTAAGTGACACGAACACTAATATACACGGACACATGCACGCACACACACACACTCCTCATTTTGGTTCATGAAGACAAGGTCAGACTCTTGGATACACGCTTGTCTGTGGACTCTCACTTCTACACACCCTGCCCTTCATATTTTTTTGCTTTTGCTGAATCACATCAGGAGATCCCGGCTCCTTTGTTTCCTCCTATCCGCATGAGATTGATTAGCCACTCAATGCTGTATTTATCACATCTGTCAGCTTTTGTCTTCGTCTCATTCATCATCTCTGTTGTCACATCTCCTATCGGGGCAGCCCGGTGTGAAATGCCCCGCACTGCAAGACTTTCATTCCTATGTGAGATGTGCCCATTTAACATTGGCATTAAACTGGTGCTGCATAGTATTGATTAGGAGTTGTTTTGTTTGCAGCCAAATACCATCAGACAATCCAGAGCTGAAATGTTGAATGTGTGTTTAAAAAAAGTCCAGGCTGGTTCAGAACCAAATCATTTGTTTAAAAAAAAAAAAAAAAAAAAAAAGACTCGAGGAACTCTGATGAATACAACTCTTTCATCACGACTCATGAAATATGTTTGTTGATTGAGATGATTGCCATATAATTTGACACAAATATTCAGATTCTCTTGAGTTTAGTCTACTTCGCTCTTTTTCTTTGGTTTTACTCATTTCCATCTCAAACATTCATCTTGTCTAATACCTCATTGAATGCCGAGCATTTATACCTGTTAATATTACACCAATAATCATCTGTATGCTGGCATTATGATACTGTATAATACTTACTATACATGCAAATATGTATGTAATTTGTGTGTTTATGTGTGCAGCCTCATAGACACATGACTCTGGATATGGACCAGATTAATGTTAATGTGTGCATTGTCAGTGATGCTGAGAACCAAAAGAACAATTGATTTGCTTTGGTCTTTCTGCAACTTTTGATGACAATATGATAAATTGATTGTAATAAAGAGTGTAGGTTATGATTCTCCAGGAGCTTTCTGCTCAGTCCCACATATCACACAAGACAAAGCATCTGGAAACTTTCCTCTTTCCTGGAGTGGCCCTCTGGTTTAATTAAAATGTTTTCTGAATTGAAATCGCTCCCAAAGGTTCAGTGTTATCTCCTATCTCAAAAACGTTTACAGGAAAACGGTCGTTGGATTTAATTATTAGTGTTACAATTCAAAAAGTGATCAAAAATATAACAAGTGTAACTCATGGACTCTTCCTTATCACATACAATAAAATGCAATAAAGTGAAAGTAACTAAGACACAATGTTAGAAAATTACTAAATTAAGCACAAGAGGAATATGCAATGCTTTTCTGAAGTGAGGGACCACACACACACACACACACACACACACACACACACACACACACACACACACACACACACACACACACACACACACACACACACACACACACACACACACACACACACACGTACCTCATGTCACCAATGCGTATGTAAGTACCCCCAGTGTACAAACAAAATGTCTGAGCACGCCTCTGCTCATCACCCTCAGTAGTTTAGAAATGAGTGCCATCAATCAGGCCTGAGGTTGTAGAGATAAACCAGCAGAGAAGCTTATTGTGTTCCCTTAGTTAGAAATGCATGTTCTTGTTTTGTTCATTCCATGACTGGAGAACCCCTCTGTTACTGCTTCAACCTTCACTTCCTTCATGTCCTGCTGTCATGTTTTAACAAGCCACAATGATGATGCAACACGGCACATCAGGTAGAAAAGAGATGGCGCAGCATTCGATGAAAAATACATTCAGAGGTGAGAGAGCAAGGGAAAACTACATAAAAAAACCCAAAAAACCCGGAGATTAGACAACCATGGAAAAATAAAATATAAAAAAATAATCCTCTAAATGTTAAATCAGTTTTTTGGACAGGATGTGGAACCACATAGTAATTAATGTGAATTATAGTTCTCAGTGGAACGTCTCACTCTAATTGGTGGAGGTAGTAGGAAGTGATGTGTTGGGTTCAGAGCTAAAAATGTGTGAGTCCAAACAGAAAGCTGTTCATAGTAAGTTTTAATAAGGCTCACAGCAGATGAAAACCTGACCTGTTAGCCCAATTAAACTCCACTTCTTCTCTCCACCTACAAACACAAAATTGATCACATTTTACTGGTTTATATGGAAGCTGGTCAGTTATTATCAAAGTAATCGCCTCGAAGCACCACTTCCTCATATCACAGCCCATTATGCCTTACAGGAGTAAAATACAGAATTAATAGCTCTTTGAAAATAAGATAAAAAATAAATACGAAGACTGTAATTGTTGGATGGTTCCTTTGGTTCTTTAATTGTGTGTTTTAGGAGCAGCACTTTAATAACTTGTGCAATCAGCCTTTCGGCTCCCTTCACCGCTACTCTCTTCTTTTGTTAAATTAAGTATTAATTAAGATTTACTTGGCATCCACAACCATATTAAATGACCAAATATAGTTCTCTTAAATTTAAAACAGAATTAGCTATTCCTCATAATGTTTATAAAGTGCATCAAATATTTATTTTGTTGTCCTTCTCATGTATATGAGAATGTCGGAGGAAAGAAAGTAGAATATTAAGGCATTAGAAGGGATGGGGGAGTTTTGGACGAGTTGTCTTTTGTTTATTCTTTGTTATTTCCTCATTCCCGTCGACTCTATCAGGTCATGTTGGCTTTTGAGAAAGTTTTTATTTTAAACCACTGGAAGATTTGAGGACAGAGCACCAGAGTGGAAACAGGAATCCGTGTCTTATTTCAGCTCTGATTATGATTTTTAGTTATATCAGCTGGGAAATATCCTCGTAAAAGACATGTTTAAAAGTGTGTTTTGCTTTTCCTTATATGCGGGTAGACAAATACTCAATAAAATCGTTCTCCTTAACTTTAGATTCTGATGATACACACAGCTTAAATCATATGTGCTGAAATTCTAACCAGATTGGAAACAGAACAGTCGACTAAAACCAGCTTCTCATTTGTAGGTGAGGATGTTGATTTGTGAAATGTTTTTACAACTGTTTCTGGAAGATTTTATAACTTCCCAAGTTGGTCTACTGTCAGAAGTATCTGCTGACCGCAGAGCAGCTTATTCCTGATTCCATCATCTGAACGCTTTAGTTAATTTCCTTTTTTGTGAGCAGCATTAATGAGCCACAGCTACAGTTTTGTTATTTAAAAACCAAGCAACCACGTTGAACCTTGGTCTTTTTCGTGTAGCACTGAGCCTGGGGACACGCATCTCATTTGATTGGATGCACCTAATTTAATGAAGTTAATTATCTGTCATGTTTGTGCTGCTACTACTGCCTTTAGTTCCACAGTTAATTCACTTCTAACAAGCACAAATATTGACTTTTACAAATGTCTGCATTTGTAAGTCTGCACCCTTCCTTGAGTGGTCACCTTATCGTGGTGGAGGGGTTTGTGTGTCCCAATGATCCTAGGAGCTAAGTTGTCTGGGGCTTTCTGCCCCTGGTAGGGTCACCCATGGCAAACAGGTCCTAGGTGAGGGACCAGACAAAGTACTGCTCAAAGACCCCATATGATGACAAAAAACACTGACACACGTTTTCCCTTGCCCGGATGCGGGTCACCGGGGCCCCCCTCTGGAGCCAGGCCTGGAGGTGGGGCTCGAAGGCGAGCGCCTGGTGGCCGGGCCTGCACCCATGGGGCCCGGTCGGGCGCAGCCCGAAAGGACAACGTGGGTCCCTCTTCCCATGGGCTCACCACCTGTGGGAGGGGCCATAGGGGTCGGGTGCATTGTGAGCTGGGCGGTGGCCGAAGGCAGGGACCTTGGCGATCCGATCCCCGGCTACAGAAGCTGGCTCTTGGGACGTGGAATGTCACCTCTCTGGCAGGGAAGGAGCCTGAGCTGGTGTGTGAGGTTGAGAAGTTCCGACTAGATATAGTCGGGCTCACCTCCACACACAGTTTGGGCTCTGGTACCAGTCCTCTCCAGAGGGGTTGGACTCTCTTCCACTCTGGAGTTGCCCATGGTGAGAGACGCCGAGCAGGTGTGGGTATACTTATAGCCCCCCGGCTTGGTGCCTATACGTTGGGGTTCACCCCGGTGGACGAGAGGGTAGCCTCCCTCCGCCTTCGGGTGGGGGGCCGGGTCCTGACTGTTGTTTGTGCGTATGCACCAAACAGCAGTTCAGAGTATCCACCCTTTTTGGAGTCCTTGGAGGGGGTGCTGGAGAGCGCTCCCACTGGGGACTCCATCGTTCTGCTGGGGGACTTCAATGCTCACGTGGGCAATGACAGTGAGACCTGGAAGGGTGTGATTGGGAGGAACGGCCCCCCCGATCAGAACCCGAGCGGTGTTCAGTTGTTGGACTTCTGTGCTTGTCACGGACTGTCCATAACGAACACCATGTTCAGACATAAGGGTGTCCATATGTGCACTTGGCACCAGGACACCCTAGGCCGCAGTTCGATGATCGACTTTGTGGTCGTGTCATCGGACTTGCGGCCGCATGTCTTGGACACTCGGGTGAAGAGAGGGGCGGAGCTGTCAACCGATCACCACCTGGTGGTGTGTTGGCTCCGATGGTGGGGGAAGATGCCGGTCCGACCTGGCAGACCCAAACGTATTGTGAGGGTCTGCTGGGAACGCCTGGCGGAATCCCCTGTCAGAAGGAGTTTCAACTCCCACCTCCGGCAGAACTTCACTCACGTTCCGGGGGAGGCGGGGGACATTGAGTCTGAGTGGACCATGTTCCGCGCCTCCATTGTCGAGGCGGCCGACCGCAGCTGCGGCCGTAAGGTGGTCGGTGCCTGTCGTGGCGGCAACCCCAGAACCCGTTGGTGGACATCAGCGGTAAGGGATGCCGTCAAGCTGAAGAAGGAGTCCTATCGGGCCTTTTTGGCCTGTGGGACTCCTGAAGCAGCTGATAGGTACCGGCAGGCCAAGCGGAATGCGGCTTTGGTGGTTGCTGAGGCAAAAACCCGGGCGTGGGAGGAGTTCGGTGAGGCCTTGGAGGACGACTTCAAGACGGCTTCGAAGAGATTCTGGTCCACCATCAGGCGTCTCGGGAGGGGGAAGCAGTGCAGCATCCACACTGTATATAGTGGGGATGGGGAGCTGCTGACCTCAACTCGGGACGTTGTGACTCGGTGGGGAGAATACTTCGAAGACCTCCTCAATCCCGCAGACACGCCTTCCCATGAGGAAGCAGAGTCTGGGTTCTCTGAGGCGGGCTCTCCTATCTCTGGGGTTGAGGTCGCCGAGGTAGTTAAAAAGCTCCTCGGCGGCAGGGCCCCGGGGGTGGATGAGATCCGCCCGGAGTTCCTAAAGGCTCTGGATGTTGTGCGGCTGTCCTGGTTGACACGCCTCTGCAACATCGCGTGGACTTCGGGGACAGTGCCTCTGGATTGGCAGACTGGGGTGGTGGTCCCCCTTTTTAAGAAGGGGGACAGGAGGGTGTGCTCCAACTACAGGGGCATCACACTCCTCAGCCTCCCTGGTAAGGTCTATTCAGGGGTTCTGGAGAGGAGGGTCCGTCGGGAAGTCGAATCTCGGATTCAGGAGGAGCAGTGTGGTTTTCGTCCTGGCCGTGGAACAGTGGACCAGCTCTACACCCTCCGCAGGGTCCTTGAGGGGGCATGGGAGTTCGCCCAACCAGTCTACATGTGTTTTGTGGACTTGGAGAAGGCGTTCGACCGTGTTCCTCGGGGGGTTCTGTGGGGGGTGCTTCGGGAGTATGGGGTACCGGACCCCTTGATAAGGGCTGTTCGGTCCCTGTACGACCAATGTCA
Source organism: Antennarius striatus (assembly GCF_040054535.1). Taxonomy (NCBI): domain Eukaryota; kingdom Metazoa; phylum Chordata; class Actinopteri; order Lophiiformes; family Antennariidae; genus Antennarius; species Antennarius striatus. The sequence goes on from NC_090793.1 coordinate 18,111,073, forward strand.
GAGTTTGGTCCGCGTTGCCGGCAGTAAGTCGGATTCGTTTCCAGTGAGGGTTGGACTCCGCCAAGGCTGCCCTTTGTCACCGATTCTGTTCATAACTTTTATGGACAGAATTTCTAGGCGCAGCCAAGGCGTTGAGGGTGTTCGGTTTGGTGGCCTCAGTATCGCGTCTCTGCTTTTTGCAGACGACGTGGTGCTGTTGGCTTCATCAAGCCGTGATCTCCAACTCTCACTGGAACGGTTCGCAGCCGAGTGTGAAGCGGTTGGGATGAGAATCAGCACCTCCAAATCTGAGACCATGGTCCTCAGTCGGAAAAGGGTGGAGTGCCCTCTCCAGGTTGGGGATGAGATCCTGCCCCAAGTGGAGGAGTTCAAGTATCTTGGGGTCTCGTTCACGAGTGAGGGTACAATGGAACGGGAGATCGACAGGCGGATCGGTGCAGCGTCTGCAGTGATGCGGACTCTGTATCGGTCTGTCGTGGTGAAGAAGGAGCTGAGCCGAAAGGCAAAGCTCTCGATTTACCGGTCGATCTACGTTCCTACCCTCACCTATGGTCACGAGCTATGGGTCGTGACCGAAAGAACGAGATCCCGGATACAAGCGGCCGAAATGAGTTTCCTCCGTAGGGTGTCCGGACTCTCCCTTAGAGATAGGGTGAGGAGTTCGGCCATCCGGGAGGGACTCAGAGTCGAGCCGCTGCTCCTCCGCATCGAGAGGAGCCAGATGAGGTGGCTCGGGCATCTGGTTAGGATGCCTCCTGGACGCCTCCCTGGTGAGGTGTTCCGGGCACGTCCTACCGGGAGGAGGCCCCGGGGACGACCCAGGACACGCTGGAGAGACTATGTCTCCCGGCTGGCCAGGGAACGCCTTGGGATTCTCCCGGAGGAGCTGGATGAAGTGGCTAGGGAGAGGGAAGTCTGGGCTTCCCTGCTTAAGCTGCTGCCCCCGCGACCCGACCCCGGATAAGCGGAAGAGAATGGATGGATGGATGGACAAATGTCTGCATATCTCAACAGCATGCCGGTATTCCACAGACATGATGAAGGCGTGGCTGTAACCGAACCACATCTAAGTCTGTGATTGTTTTTTTAAACATGTAAAAATAACCCAACAAGATCACTTCCTTCCCTTTCAGATGGTTTTTGATCTTGTCCTCAGAAGTGTTGCCAGAGATCCCATGCGTGTCCTCAAGTTGTGAACCAATTTTGGCCAATTTCTCTTCTTCTTTGAATCAGATGAATCAATACTTTTGGACTCTTGAATCGGAATGGCCTTTGGCAGCGTGAAAAGGGAAATTTGTGGTCCTTTTGACTTCTTTTTACTTGAACTTCTTATTCAATCAGTCTAATGAGAGAAGCAAGTTTTATTGCACAGAAAACTCAATCAGTACCTGCAGACATCTTTTTTTTATAAAGGGTAGAACGTCGATCAGCAATCCTCCCAGCAGCAGGCAATAAACAGAGACAAAAATATCAGGGTCACAAGGTGTTTCAATGCGCTTAAAGCACCAATGTCAAGAACCCACCAGAGAGCTCTTACCCTTTAGATGTTTACCTCATGTATTGACTTCTAACATCGCTGAGGTTTTCTTTCTCTCTGTGCTTCCAACTAACTCAATATTGGGTGATCAGTTTTGCAGCTCAACAAGCTGAATATTTAACCGTTTCGAAATCACATCCCCAACTCTGTATTTTAAACCTGCCTCTGCACAGTCGGTTAGAAACCGCGGTGAGGAGATGAATCGAATCTCGCACCTACAGCCCCAGTTATCCGAAAACAAGTTTCGGATGAACGTTTAAGCAGTTTTGCCACGCAGTGAGCGCTACAATCTTCCTGAATCCGTCTCTCCCCTAGCTCAGCTGAAATCTTCTCCTTTATCTCATTTCACTTCTCTCGCTCTTCTCCCCAGGTAAACATTTTTATATCACCTTGTTGTTTCTTGTTGTTTCCCTTTGCCTCTGGGACAACTTTGGTACCCACTGGATGTACAGTGTAATTTTCCAGCCTTAAACAATAGCTCCAGACCACAGTGGTCTCAGCCGTGGAGCTACTGTGACATTTTCTCATTGAACGGACCTCCTTCTATAAAAACTTAATGCCAGGCAGTCACCATGGGGCACAATTAGGCTACTTTTTGCTGGAGAAAAAGGGCTGTTTGGCTCCAGGTTCAGCACAAACACACACAGAATGCGGCTTCGCTCCCCATGCAGTCCACCACTGTCCTGCAGCCATTTATTTAACTTTTTTTTTTTTGTAACTAATTATTTTAATGGGATTTTCGTTCCTGAATGGTAGCGGCTATACAATAACTCTGTATCTGTCTTTCCTCTGCCTCCACTAATAGACTCAGAAAAACCCTGAATCCTTATTCATTGTTCATTGTTGTCCTTCTCAATTGTTCAATGACTTATGATGACTTAAAAATTTGCCTGCACAAACTTTAATCTGATATTGCCCTGTGAGTTCAGTGATTTTCATTTTTGTTGGAGGACATCATGTCAGAATTCATGGTCCCAGTTGTTAATAAGTGCATAAAGGAGGTCTTGTTTGGAGGAGTTTGGTTCACGCCTTCAGAATATTCTATGAACTTTTCATCTTCACAGCAGTTGGCACATCTTTTTGTAAATTAAAATTATGGTTGAAATGAGTTTTCATCACTTTTTTCTCTCTCTCATAAACACAGAACATGCTGTTGTTGGACCACTGGTGTTGTTGTTTTGTAGCTGTCCTACCGATGTGCAGAGAAACTGCTGATAATCATTCTGTGCTCAATTGTGCAAGTACGCACTAACTTCATGGATAGAGGACAGGCAAGGGCGGCAATAACAAAAATGTGACTTGTTTGCTTCTTTTGTGTGCTTCCACCTGAATGTTTCCAGCTGTTCCCTCTTGCTTTATGTATTAAAGTGGATTTCTTTCTTCTTGTGTCTATATAGTCTGCATCTCGCTTTGTCCTGTGCTGCTTTGTCCTGGCCCACGTGTCAGACTACCAACGCCAAGTCAGGCTTTGTGTTTCATCGCTGGTTTGCTTTGAAGGTTCAACGGTTTTATGTTTTATGTTCGTTTGCATCTATGTTCTCTCTAGTTCTCCAAGTCTTTTGTTTTTTTTCCTCTTCAGAGTGATTTTCAGGTTGGTTTTTTTGCCTTTTTGTCCGTACGACTGATTTTTCAAATCTGACTTGGCTTGGAAGCAGTGCACAGGACAAAGGGAGATGTAGGTTTTATAGACACAACGTGAAGGGGAACAGGTGGAAGCAAGCAGGGCGGGGCAGACAACCACTCTGACATGAAATCCACAAGAGAAGGAAGTGAGCACCTGAAATAAGAAGACTTTAAAATAAAACACTTATTGATTTCAAAATCAAACATAAAATCCTGATTATTGACATTCGGGTATGGACTGGCCTGCTGGTCGTGGTTTCTGACAATATAATGTAGTTCTATAGTAAAAAGGTCAGTCTGGAAGGCAAAAGCCTTCCCAGTAGAGCGTAAGCCACAAAAACAATGGGCAGTAATGTTGATAGGCATCGGGCCAACTGTCTAATAATTCTGTGTATAAATTTGAATCTTATCTAACACTAGAGTGGACATTAAGCTGCTAATCAGCCTTTTAATCTCCTGAATAGTCTAAACATCATGATCATTTGACACCAAAGACTTCCTGACTTACTAATTTGCACAGATCATTTCATGTAATAAACACATTATTACTACAAAAGTCTATCCTTATTTTAAAAATAGTATTTGACAACAGAGAACTGCAGATGAGCATTTAATACACAATAAATTGCATTTTGGACACTTGGGCTATGGTTTTGCACATGTTTAATACAAATTTTTAAAAGTTTGAATATTATAATCATTTGGGATGACACTTTCTGGGAAATGCCCACAAATCATTTTACAACCATAGTTATTAACAGAGGAACTGACTTTTTTGTGCAAAGCCTGCATCGCTTTAATAAATACGAAATGTACAGATTAGCTAAACTATTCAATCTAATCCTCACACTTTTATCTGAACATGGGATCTACAGTATGTCCTTTATGTCTTTGTGATTAAACCGGTTTTGTCAACCTGCAGACAAACACTCATGTAAACTGAGCCGATCTGAATTTGAATAAAGAAATGACCGAAGGCTGGCACTTTGCATGTACAGCTTGTATGATGTTGTTGTCACGATTGGTTGAGATTGTGGAGTTTAGAACAGATTAAAAACAAGGAAAAGGCGACTGCATCAAGAGCTGCAGACGTTTCTGGACTACTTGGATGTGACTGTGGCCTTTTCTGGAGCCATGGGTTCAATTTTGGAGTCAGATTGCATCTGGGTAAGAGATGATCATTTGCATGTTTAATTTTAAATATTTCAAAGGAGCTCTTGAGGTACTCATTAGTAAGCCACCATAGCTTGACAGCCTAGGTGACATCCTGGCAACTTGTGTTATCTTTTTTTCATTTTACCAGTAAGATTCACTCTTCGTTAACAGAACAGATCCTAATCTGCAGAATTTACTCGATCACACTAAATGTGAAAGTGACACAGCAAAAGAACAAACTTGATTTCCCATATTTTGACATTTTGCTCTGGTCAGCGTTTTAAATTTGTGTGTCACTGTTACCGAAGCCTGAACTCCACACAGAGCACTTCATCCACAGGTGAATTCCAATGAGCTGAACTGATTTCATTCTGAACCACTATAAATGCTTCTCTGACCCTTATGGCACGGGGTCAAATAGGCTCTTGTATGTAGAGACTGTAGTGGAATTTTAAAACTGTGACGTGGTTTCAGGCCAAGAATTTGTGGAAAGAACACACTATGAACAAAACAAAAAAGACTTGTGTGTATAGACAAAGTGTATGTTCATGCGTCTGCTTGAATTTATTCCAGTAATTTGCTTTTTCCCCCCCCACATACTCACTGGGTCCTATTTCTTTCTCTAGAATTTTATGAAAAAAGGGTGTGTAGGTGTGTGAATGCGTGTGTATGTATGTGCATGTATGTGTTTGCAGATGGTCTGGTCAGAAAGAGAGAGAGAGCGCGATGGAGAGACATAGTGAGGGAGATGGAGTGAGTGGCGAGAGGCCGGCTTTTTTTTTTTTGGCAGGGTCAGTCGGTGGGAGGGTCTATTGTGATGCAACGTTGCATAAATAATGCCACGGGGCTTCTAAATGCTCTGTTGCCATGGGGACCTTTGTGCCTCAATGAACACTGTGTGTGTGTGTCTGTGTTTCAATGCCCCTGAGGAGAGAGAGAGAGAGAGACTGGGTGCTCAAGTGACTCTCTCTCTCTCCTTTCTCTGCCTGTCTCTCTATCCCTCGGTATGTTTTACTCTGTGGAGTGTTTGGAGGAGGGACATGGAGCACCGCTGTTGCTTTTTGTCCAGACGGGGTCAGAGAAAAAGCAGGATACTGTGTCTTATAGTTTTTCTGTGAAGTATGGTCCACGTGAAGGTATTTGAGCTCCTGCTTTAACTTTTTTTTTTGTGCTTCTTTTCCATCTTTTCAGTCGTCTCTTTTTCAGAAATACATTCCATCACGGCTTCTCTCTTCCTCTGCAGTAACAGGTGTCTGCTTGTCAGCCCTGAATTGGAGGGAGCAGAGATGTGAGGGGCAGGAGGGGTAGTGGTGGTAGTGGTGGTGGTGGTGGTGGTGGTGGGGGGAGGCACTTGCTTTTGTTTGGGTGTTTTCAAGAAGCCTTCTATCTAAAATTCTCACGGCTCGCCATCGAGCTAGTTAGTTATCTGGCTCAGGCTTTCTGCGCTTTCAGCGGTAGGACTGCCAAACAAGCACACAAAGAAAAGACAGACGTGTTTCATCTTTTTCTCCCCCTCATCTGTTCAGGAAATGTTTCTTTGAAGTAGGTTGTTTTTTTTTCTCCCCTCGGTTTCTTCATATCAGCTGATGAAGGTCTTTGTATTGATTTGACTCTGAAAGGTTTGATCGTGTGGGAGGAAAATATTAATTTTTTCCTGCATGTAGCGGTGCTTGAGATACAGTTTGATAAAGAGCTTCTTAAACTCTCTTCAATGGAATTCCTTGCAGCTTTCTAGGAGTATCTTGAACGATGAGATCATGGATGCATCATCTCGTAGGTGGCTAAAAAAACCCAGTTTTATTAATTTGTGACCATTTTAAAACCGATTTTTCATCAGCTCAGTATTTCCAACCAACGGATGCATCCAGGTGTTTTATTTTTTTTTACCTCTATTTCTGTCAAGCAACCATATTTTCTCCTGCAGAGGAAGAGTAAACACATGCATGTATCATCAAGTTGATACAGGAAAGAGTCTGCATGTTGCTGTTTTTTTCTTTTGTTCACACTTGAGAGATTTCACAGCAGTGTTTTGGTGTGTTGATGTGTGTGTGTGTGTGTGTGTGTGTGTGTGTGTGTGTGTGTGTGTGTGTGTGTGTGTGTGTGTGTGTGTGCACAGTACAGCATGTTAACATCAACAGACTGGTCTGCATTCACAACGTTTTCCACTTTGCAGCAGATCTCATATGGAGCATTTCACAACAGAATCTATACGCTGTGCGGCAACTCCGTCAGATCAATATACACAAGCCGGTGCTCACAGCTTGCACAATCCATACAAATGCATGGTGCATGTGCTCATTAGTATGGAAGACACAGTTCTATACATGCATGTGCCCTTGTGTGTGCATCCATTTACCACAGGAATAGGATACACGATTACAGAGAAATTATCAATTTGATTAGTGAAGTTTGGAACGTTATTGATTCACTATGATCAAATTGTTTCGTGATTGTGGAATGCCTGTAGTCGCCTCAGGTGTCACCAGTGTTAAAGTTCCCGTGGACCAGCGTTCTACTGTTCATCAGCAATGGAAAACATTAAACACACATTGTGCATGCTCTGCAAATGAGGAAATGTCTGACTCCAAGGTCAATTTTCGACGTTGAATCTGCAGTTAAGGTGTTTGTCTGGCGCGGATCTTCCAAATACTGCAGTCTGACTTTTAATGGTGTTGCTTTCTGAATGTTTGAAGCTTCATTTGGACGGAAACCAGGTAGCTGTTAAGAGTAGCTGTTAACCATTTGTCATTCACATATACTATATCCTATGTCTTATTCCCGTTAACAGAGTGACAGCACAGTGATGGACTCTATAACCTACCATGACATGATTTATTATAATTCCATTTATTTTTCCCAGAACACCACATGCTGCCACAGACTTTTCATGAGGTTCAAATTTTAGCACCGGCGCTCTGGTGTGTAAACACTCATTTGAAACATTTGACAGTTCCGTCTGATTATTTCCATCCATTTTCTTGTCGACGAGGGTCACATGAAAGACAAACAACCGCTCACGCTCACCACACACACACTTATTGACAATTTGATGTGATCAATTCAGCCAGGCTACACGTGTCTGGAGGTGGGAGGAAGCTAGAGAACCCATCCATCTATCTATCCATCTATATATCTATATTTGTGCACACTTTGTTAATTGCACCTGTAGCTACAAATAGTCAGTTGTTGGTTCATTTTAAAGTATGACTGATCTGAAATCTTTCTTGTATGTATAGTTCGCCTTTCAGTTTTTGAAGAATAAGAATTCTTGGAATTTCATAATATTAAAAAGAATGAATTCTTTTTAATATTATAAAAAATAATGATTTTGTCTTCAAGATTTGACTTATTCAAGATGGTGGGACCTCAAAATGCAGAAACAATTCTCTTATTCATTGAACAATCATAGAAGGTGACCAATAAACACTGGAGACAGTGAAATATGTTCGATTTGTGCTCACCTTTTTTAACGTTGCAAAAATGTTGGCATACACTGTGAATGCACACACCCAAGTTTCCACACTTGGGGTTGATCTAGAACAAACCGAAGGGGTCACAGAGAAGGGGATTTGTTTTGGCGCTGATGTGCAAAGCCTGTCTGAAAGAGGCTTAAATCTTCACCCAAAAAGAAAGAAGCCGACCCGACCAGACAAAGGGTGGGAACAATAATTTCAAATCCAGTTATCTGCTGCAACCATCTGGGTTATAACGTGATGTAACAATCAGTCCATTAGACCATCTGACAATTTGACTCACAGTTTATGCTTTTTTAAACCAAGAAGCAAAAGAAGATCAAATGAATTCAGTGCAACTACCACAAATGTAGGTATTTACCCACAAAAAGTCTTATGCAAGACCCTCTTTATGTAAATTACCATTTACATAGAAAATATGTATGGTCTACTGCATCTCAACCTTTTTAAAAAAAAATCAGAATCTACTCTATAAATTTTTCTAGACTTGACAAAGTTTCCCACTTGAACAACAGAAAAACCTGAATGCAAATTTTGTGGACAAAGAAAAAGATCAGACCTTCATTTATAATTCAACAATGTTTGTCCTAATTGTGAAAACTTAGTGCACAAATGGTAATGAAGTGCTGACATTTTATTCAAAACCATAACTCAGCAACAGAATCCAGACTCGTGACCAGAATTTTAATCCAGACCAACTGGAATCAATGAGTCGAAACAAGACATTTACGACAGTTTGGTCAATTAAAAGGTTTTGATTAATCAGGCTGAGATCAATTGTATGAGCAAGTTAGCATGCATCATGAATTGAAATGTAATTCAGTGGATTATCAGGCCATTGTGTATTTCCAATGTGTCCATGAACATAAATGTGTGGAAGCAATCCAGAAATAAACAGTAAAATAATGTAACTTGGATAAGATGAACTGCATGAAACGTGACTATTTTATTGTGTCATGTTTTATGAAACTTCAAGAACAAATGTCCACCAAAGAGATGAAGGCATCAGAACAGTGTGGCGGAATGAAGTGATAATAAAGATGAATACTATATGCCACATGCATCAATAATAATGTTTTCTGAGTCAGCTTTCTCTATCACTTGTGTGACAGTGTAAAGAATTCATTATGATTTGAGGTTACATTGGGATATGACTGAAAACCTCCTCTGATCCTCCTGTTATATTATCCATCAGCATCAATCGGAACCAGGTCCATACGGTCAGAGTAAAGACAGGATTTGTCAGGCAAGAATTAAACTACAACTTTGTCATGAAATGACAAATTTTGGTTTATTTAATTAGTTTCCAGAATAACAAATTTGTGTTGGCAATGTTTTGGCATCATGGGTTCATGAACTATCAAGTTCTGTTCATTGAGCGCTGTGAAACTGGCAGATATCTGGTTTCCTCCACCACAGACTCGCAGCTGTCGCCAATGTGATAGAGAAAAGAGCCAAGATAATGCTCAGGATAGCAGTAAATGAGGAAGTCAATAACCAGACAGACTGTTCTGACTCTCTCTCTGTCTCCCCCTCTCTCCAGGAGCTGCAGTTTGAACGTCTGACCAGGGAGTTGGAAGCCGAACGGCAGATTGTTGCCAGTCAGCTGGAGAGATGCAAGCTCGGCTCTGAGACTGGAAGCATGACTAGCATCAGGTGTGTGTGTGTGTGTGTGTGTGTGTGTGTGTGTGTGTGTGTGTGTGTGTGTGTGTGTGTGTGTGTGTGTGTGTGTGCGTCTCACACCTGTCAGATCCTCCTGTTTACTCAACGTGTGTGTGTGTTTCAGGTGTGCTCTTGGTGGTGACCAGCCTTACAGCTGGTCGCATTGTGTCGCTTGATCTCTATCCAAAATTACCTTTAATCTTCACAACCGTTCGTTGAAAGAGAGATTTTATTCTGATCTCCCAGTGACCAGCAGTTTTTTTGTTGTTGTACTTTTTCTTGTAGATACTACTGAAATGTGCACTAATGTTAGTGTTAGTCAGCAACTTGCTAGTGTTTTCACTCTGTTTGTACTGTTGGGAATGAAGTCCTTTCAGCCTGACTCTCTTAGGGAGAGATGCAGAGAGACTCAGATGTAGAATTAAAGATAAACGTATATTTATTAACAAAGTTCAAACAGAAAATAACCTTCCAGGAAAAATACTGGTACATAAAGTAATAACATAAAACCACCATGAGGGTCAAAGTAACAAATTAACACTAAATCACCTCAAAAGGGAATTACTTACAAAGTAACAAATATTCAGTAGCGTACTCAAAACTGGAGAAACAATGAACAGAGGCACAGAAAACAGGAGATCACTTGATGCACATCGCAAAATAAGTATTCTGGTACAGCACACCATGAGGAAGCCGGCTTAAAAAGCGTTTTTTTTTCCAGACATGTGGATCATAGAAGCTTCTCTATGTCTGGCTCCGACTCCAGGAACTATAAAAGACCAGATCCACATGACCTGAGGAGTTTGGTGGGTTCATACTGGGTCAGGAACTCACTGATGTATTTTGGTCCTAAACCATTCATAGCTTTATAGTCTAGCAACAGAACTAAAAATTCTATCCTTTGACAGGCAGGCAGCCAGTCAGAACCGGACTGATGCGGTCCATTTTTCTGGTCTTTGTGAGAACTCGAGCAGCAGAGTTCTGAATGAGCTGCAGGAGTCTAACTGATTTTTCAGGTAGATCAGTAAAGATGTGTTACAATAATCAACCCGACTGAAGATGAATGCATTGACTAGTTTGTCCAGATCTTGCTGAAACATCAGATTTTTTATCTGTGAGATGTTCTTCAGGTGATAATAGTGATCGATTTACTGTGTTTCTCAAAATTCAGGTCTGAGTCCATCATTACCCCCAGATTTCTGGCCTGGTTAGGGCTTTGTAAAGGTTTAAAGACCGAAGCTCTGTGGGGACCTGGACACATTGAATTCTATTAGAGGTCATCTGAATTTCATGTGAATGTATTCCTGCTTTATGATCAGTCGTTTGTCTTCTAAATAATGGACACTTCGTTCGACTTTGAGCTCAAGTATAATGATTAAAAATCTACAAGTCTTAGTAAATGTCTTTCGCCCTTTCAGAACAAAAATCCACTTTTGAAGAAAGTATCTGATTTTTATCATTTAAGTAATTTAAATGTTTAATGATGCAAACATTATCCATTAAAAATAGCAATCTTGCTCTGCAAAGAATGAAGCAATTTGCAGCCGTCAGAAGCATCCGCTTCGGGGGGGACTTCTTTCTGTGATGAGGGGATAGAAAATGAACTGGAGCGGAATGACAGAGTCATTCTGGTTCACACTGCGATTGGACCCAGCATCATTCCCAGTGTGAAAAGTGAACACAGGACTCACGAGTCATGTAGCCTGTCTCAGGCCAATGTCACGCCATTGAAGTCTCCACTCTGGTCTCTGTTTCTGCTAAAACAACAGCACTCACTCAATCCATCATCTTTCCTCCTCTTTGATTCCGTTAAGCGAGCGGGGGGGGATCCGTCCATCGCCAACTAATTAGTCATTGTGCGGCATTGAATTTCTCATTTCAGTTTGAGAGGTGGACAAACAACAAGCAGAGCGAAGGTCTAAAACCGATTCATTCACTGGACTAATGAAATGATGCACGCATACTCCCATTTACAACTGTGACTTGGGAGATGGAAGAGGTGTGGAGTCCAAACAGCAACAAGGAAAAACAAACTAGTCTTCTATTTTGTTTTCCAGCTACGCTCTGATGGACTGAAGACAGCCATTTTTTTTACTCAGTGACATGATTTTATTGTTTAGGGAGTAGCAGAGGCTCGTGTAGATTACACTGTCCTCCCTTGCCCTTTATAGCCTCCACTTTGTTTGATTTGGAGGCAATTACCAAATGGACAAATGTCTTGGAAGGATTACACAAGTCCACTAAGGCAATAGTTTGGATGCTTGCAGTGACTAAAGGACGTAATTTACTGTTCATTTGCCTCAGAGATAAATGAACTATATTTATAGCTTTAACTCAACAGTTTATAGAGAAATAGGGATTTTTATTCTCCAGATGGAGACACTAAAAATGATGTTACAGTTAGATTTCTTTTTAAAACATATTAAAGGAGATTAAAGCAAACTAGAAATATAGGGAGCAGGCCAAGTCCAAAATAACTCAAATTAAACGCACAAAAAGGTGAAATGCTTGAAGATTATTGATCATTTCTTCAAGAAAATGAATGAATGAATGAAAACTCCACTACATACCAGCTTTCCCAATGAACGAACTACTTTGTTTTCTCAGAAAGACCAAAGATGCACAGACTGAGGCAGCTATAATATGCTGTTATGATCAGGGACAATACATTGGCTGTGTGGGCTTTTAATACATTCTAGGTGATGCCTGCACTAGATAGGAAAGTCTAAGAAAACAATAGGGGATGAGAAAATCTGTCATCAGACAGGCAGGTGAAACCACAGAAAAGTTATGAATTATTGCTAAGGAGCCATTTGCACGTCTAACGTTTCACCAAAACACAATAACGTTTTGTTGTGTTTCAGAATTCATTTACATGAGAATAATGTTTCCCTCCAAGGTTTGAGAAAAGCAAGCATTTGGAAATGGGCTCCAGTGTGTAGATATTTGAAAAAGGCACAGTGAAGGCGAAATGTCACAACCCAACTTAGTGTATTTATTACATCTATTACAATTCCTGCCTTGCGTGCACATGCAAGAGCACTTTGGACAGATTCTGTTAGGTTTACCCCAATGTAGATTTGCTCATGACTGTGGAGTTGATTAGCTAATGCACTGGCATGGATACTACAGTGTTTTCCATCCTTTTTATGGATCTGTATGTGTGAGGAATGTTTTAATGCACAACTTTTTCAAAACCCAAAGGACAAACTTCTCTGCTTGAAGCTTTTTTGTTTTTTTGTTTTTTTGCTCTTTTTTTTACGTTGCAGCTCAGGAATCTGGCTCGTTTTGTTTTATGCAAGATAAAGAGTTTCAGAGGTGCTAATGAGCTCTTCAGCTCTGCTTTGTTTCCAGTTTTAATCAGTCACCACAGGTCACCGTGTCTGCCACAGCATATGTTGCAGCTTTGGCACTTCAAAAAGCTCAAATCCACCGTGTGTGTGTGTGTGTGTGTGTGCGCACGCGCGCGCGTGTGTGTGCATGTGTGTGCGTGTGAGTGTGTTTGGCTCCATCAGTCAAACCGAGACAATGTTTCTGTCTTCTCAGAGAAGAGGATGGCATATGCTGCTTTGTTGTTAAAGGATCCTTCCACTTCAAATGTTACAAAGGACATTGGAATTTATCCTGACTTAGATTTTATAAGAAGTAGAAAAAAAAAAAAAATGGTGAATTACCTGGTTTACTACTGTGTTTGCATGTGTCAATATTTGCCACAGAATAAATACTAGGTGACATTTATCACTCTCTCTAAGTCTCTTTGGTGGCTATGTCAGTTTAAGTCATGGTCAGTGAAATCTATAGCTCAATGCATGTAATGTTTGTAACATTTTGTTTCACTGGTGTACAAAGATAAAACTGAATAGATGAGACGTATTATTTCTGAGCAGTCAGCTATCGCTGAGTGGAGGCAGCAGATGCTTTTCTCTTATCTTAATTCCTGCCTCCTCTCCTCCTTGACTTCACCATCACCAAATTCTATAGACTGTTGTTATTTTAAATTTCTTTTACTTTTTAAATATTTTTGTAACATGTCTTTGATTATTCTTTTGTTTTACTTCGGATTCCAAGTTTATGAACACGAGCGGTACATTGAAGTGTTGTCATTGATTTTGTGAGAGGGTATATTAAAATTGTTATTTTGGATTTATTTTCAAACCAATCCTGAAGTGATCAGTGGATTCTGGGTTGATGATCTCTGACATGGAAATCAGTGGACAAAGATATCTGAGCTTTGGTGGAAGAAGAATGGCCACCTCCAATGACTGCCTCTCTTGGCTCTGAATATTTTGGACATTTGTCCAATAAACAGTTGTGACGCTCCGTGATGTCTGGCCACTGAACAGTGCATATGTGTATGTGTGTGTGTGTGTGTGTGTGTGTGTGTGTGTGTGTGTGTGTGTGTGTGTGTGTGTGTGTGTGTGTGTGTGTGTGTGTGTGTGTGTGTGTGTGTGTGTGTGTGTGTGTGAGTAAGCTGTGGCTATAAATGCAACACTCGGTGAAAACCCACTGCTTTTCGTCTGGTGGGAACATGCGAACCATCAAGAGATCCAGCAAGAAACCATCACCCAGAAGCTGTCAGGCTGTCAGCTGCCAGCTGAGACCCTGCTTCTGAGCAGCACACATCCAACAACGGAAATGTTTGCAGATGGGTGTCAGTTTACCGAGAACTATTACATGTTATTACATGTTCTTATTAAATATAGACATATTTCAAGAGATTCTAAATAGTTATTTGAAAGAAAAAGATTACAGTCAATCTAAAAAAAACATTATAGATCTATGTTAAATGTGTATCAGGTTTCCAGGGAAATCTTTTCATTTCCCATTTAATGTATTTTTAAGAACTGACAGACATGAGAACTTAATCCTAAATCAAACCTTCTACCCTATACTGCTTTCAGACTTTACATTGTCTGCTAAATTTTCTGACGCTTTCCGTTCATGTTAAATTTCAGTTAAGGTTATGCAGAGAGGTTGCAGAGATACCTGGTCAGAGTCAGGGATCACTGCATGTTCAGGTAGATGTAAGGGGAACTACAAGAGTCTGCTACCCTGTCTGCTATGCTTCAGTTGGTTTCTACACACCTGCCCCTATTCTGCACCTGGGTCCTGTCTACCCGTCCTATGAGAGCATTCATTTTTTGTTTTTAACACCATCTCATACCTCTGCCGGGGCCAAAAATAATTTCCTTTTGTAAGAGCATCATAATCTGCCACATCCATTAGGAGGAATTTCTAAATCATTCAACGATATGTCAAATAGGGCCATTGTTGACTACAGTATTTCTGTAGCTATAAATATTCTTAGCAGAAGAAGACATTATAGGAACAATTATTTAAATCTTGTAGATCACAGTGCTTACTTCTTGTGAGTCAGGCTTCCTTCATCAAAATCTACAGATCATTTCCAGAGAAACACCAAAAGTTTGAAGAGAAAGCATTCAAAACTCTCGTTATGCAGATGCACACCAAAGTTTTCAGAATTTTTTCTGAGCCTATTTTTTCCATCCAGACATTTTTGCATAAAGCTAATAAGAAATAAAACCATTGATGAAATTCAGACACAGACACAGGGGAAAAACAATCCTATTTTGGAGAAGCAATAAAAATGCATAATGATTTGTGTAATACTTTGATTTATTAGTTGTTCAAGTGTTTGTAGAAGCAGCGTTACTTGAAACTAACTCACCTGCCATTGGTTTAGCACCTAGTCTGATTTATACATTTGAAATGTTGAACCAGAGCGCTGCAACAAATAATATAGACTTCAGCTTTAAACACCTGGTGCACCATGTGTATACCACATATGACATATACTGTAGGTATCATTCGGTGTTGTTCATAACATGTCATAATATCCAGTTTTACCATCTTGACTTGATTTTGCAGGTTGTGCAAAATCAATCAGTCAGATGAGCCTGCCCTCTGAGTCATTTAGGATGTATTTTCTAGCTGCTATCTAAGTTGACATCATTTTTATGGTGACATAAATCTGCAGGCATTAAGCTACAATTGAATTCTCTGTAGATGTGATAGTGGACTTGGAGCATTGGACGAGATGAGAACAGAGGATCAGAGAGACAAGCAGAGGGATGTGTTTAGAGGAGCAGCTCTGGTGACTTTGATTGAATTTGTGCAACAGCTTTGTCATGACTGAAAACTGTTCCAAGGACAGTTTTATGTTTTACTGCAATTATACACAGAATTTGTTTTATAGAGAGAGAGACTCTCATTTCCATGGATTACGGCACAATCTGGGAAAATTAATAACATTAACATGTGAGAAGTTTAGACAGCTCGCTTTACTGTCAGAATGGACAGCAATTATGAAATAGGTTTATTATAAGGGATTTCATATGAATAATAACACAAAATGTTTGCTATGGCCATAAACGTAATATCTATGTTTATTAGTCTTCTTTTGTTAATGTTCTGTTTTGTTGTGAATGGAGGATTCTTTAACAACTAAGTGTGTCATTAATCTTCTCAATTTAATTTGATTCTTTTAATTTTTTAGTTCTGCCATTGGTGGTTAATTACGTAGGGGAGTTGTTGGATGTTTGGTTGGTTGGTTATATTGATCGATTGTCTATTTATTTGATTTGTTATAGAGGAGAACCAGTTAACTTTTGGTGTTAATTTGAAAAAAGCAAAAAAAACCCCCCGGATATATTAAGAATATTAATATAATATAAGATTATATTATAATATAATATAAGAATATTAAGACCACTTAAACATTTCTATACAGGGTATTTTCAACATTTGGTTTTGAATAATTATCATAAGGCATGGGTCAGACAAGCTAAACACATTTTTAGGACTGTTTAGACGGAGGTATGTGTTCCATACAGTAGCGTACTTTAAATTTAATTACTCACCTGGTGATTTCTAAAAAGTCTACATTTATCCATGTTGCTGTTTCAGTTTCAGCACATTCAAATCCATTTTTTTGGGACTATTTTTACTTCTTTTCTATCATGCCCATCATCTGGTACCACATTACACATCCTATCAATGCCAGTGCTCTGAAAGGAGCAAATGTCTTCATAGTAGTCATGCACACTCCAGTGGAACATCGTGCATCTGTGATATTTACTGTTTTATTTTTTTTTCTTACATTACAGGGCTGTTGAATTCCATTATAATTAAAGCAATAATCAATGATTGTAAACTATATTTACGTCTTAGCACATAATGATCGAAATACAATGAAAATGATAATGAAAGTGACTTGTTTGATCATGAAGCTAAGGATGGTAATTTTTGAAATCTCCAGAGACGATCCGGAGGAGACTGCCTTCATCATGATTATTTTATTGCACTCTGCTGATTTGAGAAAGAAAATACAAGGGAGGAAGAGGAGGAAAAGATTTACACCTTTAATAACTTCATCAGATGTGATGCATACCAAACTCTACACAACAGTCATCAGAAGGGAATGCAGAGCAGTGGAGATGAATATAGAGAAGGTCACTGCTCTCACTGATGACCAGGTGGACGGGGTAGAGGGGTGGGGGGCTGAGACAGGAAACATGGAAACAGCTCTGTTAAAATTAATCTGCTTCATCAATCTAAGTTTTCAAAAATCCTGGTGCTGCACAGTGATGCCTCTTTGTTTCACACTTGTGTACAATGATTTGATGCCAGGTTTTATTTATCTGTTCACTCATTACAATTTCACACAATCTGATTTCAGCCGCAAGACTGAAAGGAGAAAATTATTATTCTTATTTATTTATTTTTCTGTAGAGGAGTGAATGTTCTTTCTTGTACTTATTGTTAGTTTACTTTAGGACAGGCAAGGCTGGATTACCAAACAGCCCAGGGACCATTAGGGAGATTGTAGTAGGTGTAATTGATTTACTGCATATATATACGGTATATATATATATATACCGTATATATACAGTATATATATATATATATATATATATATATATATATATATATATATATATATATATATATATACATACACACACATACATATATACATACAGTATATATATATATACAGTATATATATATACAGTATATATATATATATATTTCAGTTGCTGCATTATACTGTATATATACAGTATATACTGTATACACAGCATATAATGCAGCAACTGAAATACATTAAAAAATTTTAATGTAACAATGAAAACTTGGTAAAAATGAGTGATTGCAAATTCTAACTATAAAAGACTGTCTTCAAGTAAACCACACTCAATAATCAATTCACACACCAGTCAACACAACAGAGTTTGCCTCAAATTCTTGTTGGGCATGTTTCTCTAAAGTCATTCCAAACCTGTCACAATAATGACGTCTATCATTTGGGACAGAATTAAAGAGAAAACGAGACAGAAATCAGTGGGAGGGAAGCAGAGAAAAGACAGAGGGTTGGAAGAGGACAGAGATAGCGTGGATGCAGCGCTGGAAGGGAAGCTGACTGAGGGAATAACAAGATGAGCCAACGGGGAAAGGAAGGGGTGGGACTTGGGGGCCATGAGATGTATTCTCACGTTAAGCCCCTTTAACCCGCTATCCTGCAAATACGCGCAAACACACTCTCAGTTAGGATGAGTCAGTCAGAGAACCAGACTCTCTCGATAAGCCTAATATCCTCCACCATCACAGACAGGCGTTGGCTGTCACACTGGGCCATGGATATGTGTGTGTGTGTGTGCGTGTGTGTGTGTGTGTGTGTGTGTGTGTGTGTGTGTGTGTGCTGTCAGTGTCATCTGCAACTATATTATTGAACTGCCAGTAGAACGGAGGCAGATCTGTCACAGTGAAAGCCTTCTTACTACACAGTCACAAACATTCGTGCACACACACACACACACACACACACACACACACACACACACACACACACACACACAGATTTTGCATGCAGACACGTAAACATGTGCTTAACACACTGATAAATATTCACGCTGTCTTGAAAAATGTTTGTGAAGTACTCAAGCTATGGGAGAATTGTAATGCAAAGCTGCTAATGGAATGTTTTGGACAAAAAAACATCAGGTTTTCAAATATAAATCGTTTATGCTAGGAAAACTTCTTGTTTTTATTTTGGCGTGGTCTCATAGAGTGTCAGAGGTGTTGATTAGAGCACTAAAGTGATGCACCAATAATCAAAATACTATAATCAAAGAGATTGCATGGATGATACAAGTAACCTCACGGCTCCACATGAAATTGTATCCATGTGGCTTAACTCTGTGTCAAAAACTAACATATGATGCACTATATAGTGAACATGCACAAGAACAGTGTCACAAATACCCACACGGCCACCATTGTTACCAAAGATTCAGATTCATTCCTCAAAGTGACAAACTCCATGACGCAAACTGTACAAACTGTCGTCCATTCAGCATCTTAGTATGTTTACTGCATTATAATAAATCTGATTATTTTTTGTTTGAGCTGCAGAGAAATGTAACTTTGATGTCATTGAAATCTAAAGCTGTAAAATAAGTTTGATTCGACTGACACCTTTAGTCGATGTCATATTGATGATTGTAAGATTTGTCTAATCGAACACACACAACCTCGGGAAGCTACAGAGACAGTAGAATCAAAGTAAAACAGTCGCCATGAGATGAACTGCAAACCTTAATTAATTCCTTCGATGCTGTCCTCACCGTTTCAAATAGCACACCTGGGAGTCGGCTGTAGCAGCACAACGAGAAATGATCATCTGCACCTTTTGGCTACAAACTGATGTTTTCCTTAATTCAGTCCTGGACGTCTGCCATCCGGTGCAGCGGCTTGGCTCCATCTGATCAATGCCGATAAGGAGGCCTGGCACTCAGCTTCTGGTAGTATGTGTGTACAGTAGGGGTGTGCAACAGGCCAAGTTCAACCCCACAAAATTGATTTGACATCTAGCGAGGGAGTGTAGTCACAGCATGTCAATTTGGAGGGAGGAAACACACACAGCGTCCCTTACTAGCACAATGGCTACCAAAATAGCCTGGCTGAACACAGTGTCTGGTCACCAGGGCTGTTGTATGTTGCTTTTATGGAGGTTTAAGTTAGATAGAAGCTTTGAGTAAATACATTTCCTGCAGAAACTGACCCTAATTGTACAGTAGTACCTTGAGATATGAGTTTAAACCATTCTGTGATTGAGCTTGTAAGTCAAACAACTCGTCAAGTCCAACAGTTCCCCATTTAAAATAACAAATCATTTTAATCCATTTCAGTCTTGCAAAAAATCCCCAAACCCCCTAAATTGTGAAACCCCCCCCCCACATATTTCCCCATGAATACATTACCAGAACATAATTATATATAAGTTCCGTAAACAATGATAAAATATGAAAAGAAACGCAAAAGTCACAAAAACACACGTGCTTTGTCTTTACTCCACCAATGACAACGAGATCCGGTCTCATTGATGTATCCATCCACCAACATGTGGTAAAGAAGGAGATCCGGTCTTAGCTCATTTTGTATCCATCCGCCAACTAGAAATGGTGTCCTGGAGCACGGCTCATATCTTAAGGTACTACTGCACCAATGTGGGGGTTTATTTTCCTCCTGTGATTTAGTGTTATTTGTTACATCAAGACCAGATGCCAGGATGTCAGCATGTGTCCATGGTGACTGACAGAATTGAAGTACTCCTTTCATTATAAGACAAATCATAAACTCCTGTTGAAAGCAGGGTGCCGCTCTCAGGTTTCAAAGCCTGATCATGTTTTTGTCAAGAAATATTTCCACCCACATCTCTTTGAGACTTCCACACCGATTGATGAGGCCAGAAAAAACCCGACACCCGGTTCATTTCTCTGCTAAGAAACAAAGGTATGGTTGATGTGTGTAGACACTGTCTGTGGGGCTTTCTGGAAAGACCGGCTGGTCTCACACAGAGAACCAACATGTCTTCCCACTCGCTTCTCATTTAACTTCTGGCCTCAAGTCAAAATGGCTGCTTCCTACACTGGCAGAGCAGGGAGTCAATCTGACCAATTTTCTGGGTCACATGAGACCTCTGCTTCTGCCTCTCTTTCTGTCCTTTTGTTTGGGGCATGTGGATAGCGTAACCATAATGGTCCTGCTGTGCTTTAATCACTTGCTTCAAAGGGTCTTGTGATTCTCTACGTCTACAAGGCAGATGGGAGGAAAATGAAGCTCGACCCAACCTCACCTGAATTCTTGTGCATCAGACCAGATGAGACTGGTACATTTTATTATTTACTGAGCTAGCTCCAGTTGGCAACTTGCGTTGAGCTTTTTGTTCAAGAAGAACAGAATTTAAAGAAAAATATTATCTGTCTCAGCCAGACACAGCACTGCATTCATTTAGCGGAGTTTCTTTGGGTGATTGCTATCTCCTGTAGTGCTGTAGGCAACAAGCAGGGCTTAATTTGCACAGCTAAACAAAGCTTAAATTTTGATTGCTTTCCTTCGCCACTTTTACCTCACTGAATATGTATAGGTGTTCTACATGGGAAGGCAGTCCTTTTCAACATGTCTGACTCGGTCACACTGTTAATAACGTGCAAACAGCAAATACATACTGTAGATCTCACTTCTACTCTCCAAGATTTTATCTGGTTGAAACAAAAAGGAAATTTGTTTTGATTTTTTTTTAAATCAGTTTTTGCCTCCAGCGTCTGTTTTCCTTTATTTTGTATTCATTATTACCAAAACTGCCAAAATATAAATCAGTCAGGTACTTAGATAGTCTCTTTTAGCTCAGTCTTGGCCTGTAGCAATTCCTGAGGGGAAATAAATGGATAAATAAATAAAAGCATGTGTCTATCATGTTCATCGTTTGCCCTAAAATTGATTTTAGACCTTTTTTTTCCCCATCCTGCACTGCATTCTGGTTGACTACAAACTGTGGGTTTGTCTTTTTTCTCTCTCGTTAGACTATGCTCTACATGGCCCTACTGTTCGAGGTAGTTTTCAGCATGTATCTGAGGCTGCTGACATTTTCAGGCCATTGAATTCAGTCCTCTCTTGAGATATGAGATAGAGCCGAGTCAGATAGTACCTGGACAAAGCAGCAACAGTTATCCATTGTTCCAAAAAAATATGCAATTAGGTAAAACTCATGTGACCAGGTAAGATAAAGCGTACAGTTGCAGAGCACCAACTCAGGACATAATTAAAGGTCCACAAGAGATATTCTGGGATGAGTCTGTTCTTTCCCCCCTGACTGATAGTGTTGCTGCCGCTGGCATAGCAGCAAATTCAGCCTGGGGTGAGTTCCATTCGGCATGTCTTCATTTTCTTACATTGATATTGGTGCCATTACCCAGAGTGTGTGATGTGTTTCAGGGAAGAAAGACTTCTTTTTTTTTCAACAAATCTCTTTCTCTTTGTTGTGCATTGGGAAAAGATGTAGCTTCTATTTCAATGCACACTCTAGAGAGGCACAAAGGGACCAACTAGATCTATTTTTGTGACGGATAGTTACAGATGATAGGAGAGGTAATTTGCTTGATGCCTAGCCAGTACCCCTTGACAACATGCAGTATGCTAGACTGAAATCCAGGATCAGGGGTATTTGTGATTCCCAAAAGTTTCATTGTCTGAGGCATTAAAGGTAGCTGAACGTCTGCATGGCTTGTTGTCCATGTGACTACAAACGTTCCTCCTGTGATCAACCAGTGAATGATGGGAGTCTTGATGCTGCTTGTCTTGTCTTGACAGAGTGGTAAATGTAGAGTTTTGCCTTGTGGCTCACCACAGACCGGTAGTGCGACTGCATCACTATGGATGCCACACCGATTCGACTATTGATTTCACATTCCATCTTGCCTCACCTGTGATTAAGACTTAAACTCGCTTCAGGAAGGGACTCTTCTCCTATCTCAAGTTTTCAGATAGTTCCATGAATCTTTTTTGGATTTATGTATTTTTTACCAACATTTGGACATCAGAGGCAAGCAACATGTAAAAGGAGACACTAATAACAATGTCTATTGTAAATAGAACATGTAGCCCATTACTGACCCATCTGGGGAAATAGAAATTAGGAGGTTCAATGTTTAGTACTATAGGTTGTAATAAGATTATGAAAATGAACGACATCTGTTTAGAGCAGGTGTGCCTACATTCCTATATAGTGACTTGGAGAAAAATATACATTAAAAATTTAACTACCGGTAAATTAAATATTGCTTAAATGAAAGATGCACTCAAGTCAGTCAGACACCCTGCAATCATCTCTATGTCTACAGGGATTTATGTAGTTTTAATGAGAAACAATTAGATGTACGAGAACTCAGCCAAACAACCCATAGCTAGTTAAATGTCTTGGTGTTAGACGACAGAAAAGCACAACTACTTGTCAAAATTAAATAACTAATCTATCTATCTATCTAATCTATCAGGTATATCCAGAACAAAAAGAGAAAAAATAAAGAAAATAAAAACTGAGGTTTTAGTTATAGGTCCCGAAGGTCAGAGACAGAAACTTACGGGATCTTAAACCAACACAGTCAGAAAGAAATTTAGCTGTGATTTTTGACTCAGTTAAATTTTAGTCTACATATTAAAAATATAACAAAGGTAGTTTTATTTATCATCTAAAGAACATACCGGAGTTGTGCCTGGTGGTGCTAAAGCATGTTTTTTTTAAATCTCCCGTCGCTTATATTACAGATGTATAGATTTAGGATCATTTCTTAGATTCTTTTACTGATTTTTAAATGTCTTAACGGCCTTGCACCCTCTTTATTTGATCTACTTCTATCGTATCAACCCTGGTGGATCCTGAGATCCTCTGACCAAAACCTAGAACAAAAACCCATGGTGGAACCCACCTGTGGAACAACCTACTGGAGGGCCTCGGGACTGCAGAGACTGTTGCTATTTTTCAAAGAAGATTAAAGACACACCTTTTTTAATCAAGCTTTTAAAGCCTTCCTATATTCCTATCTTCATCTATTCAATTTTATGTTGCTGCTTTAATCCTGCTTTTTAAAAATTTTGATAGATACGAGATTTACAAAAATGCGCTTCAGTTGAAATCCGAATATGAGATTGCACTGGATAAAACTGTAGCAGATAAAAGTCACTATGAATACAATGTGCATGAAATGAGATCTGTATTATATTAACACACTTCTAATGTAAAGTATTTAAATTAGCAACTGTTTCCAAATGTTTCCAAAGAGGTGAAGGACCTTCTTTTACCTTTGTACTTTTCTTCCATCATAGGTGGCTTCATTATCTGAAAGCTCTTATCTACAAGAGGGCTAGACACAAAATTGCAGGGCATGACAATAGATGTATTTTTTGGACTGGGTTCAAATTGTGTTTATTGAGTGGGTAAAATATCAGTATTTCAACTGCTATCTTTGGCATTCATTATTTTAAGTCTCCATCAATGGATTTAGCAGACATCTCTTTCTCTCCCTCTCATAATCTGACTCGTCTTTTCTTTCTTCTCATTTTATCCCTCTCTTGTATAATTTTCTACTCTTCTAATATCTCTTCTCTCAGTTTGTGTATCATTTTCTGTCTCTCACTCCAACCTTGTGGTGGGTAGGTCAGGAAAGGTTGTCGGTCAGCAGTGGTTTGATTCGTGATATTGGCTGATTTTCTTTCGGAATAACACCAAATTACCAAAACGCACACAGAATGCAGCTGATGATAGCAGATCAAAATGTTCAACAGGGTTTCATCATTTAAAATTGCAGAGCACTACACTTCCCATCTGGCCTTTTATCAAGCTGAAAATAACACATTTACCAAATGATGCTTTTAACCCAAAATGACACAACTGGGCTCAAGTATTACAATTAAGGGCTTTTTACCAAACTTTCTTTTTACTGCAGATATAGCTCACCATTATCTTGCCATGTACTTTCACTTGAACACCAAAGACAAACAAAGACGATATTCAGCACGAGCTGGATCTCTGAATATCAACTTAGTAATGATTGATCAGACTGGATCAATAACTTTATCAATAACTAGTTTATTACTACATATGACAGAAGAAAAGTGATTTTATGTCTACTTTTACTGAAATAAAGGCTTAATAATAATTTCCGTAACTTTCCATGCTTCAGTTTTAAGCCGGTGGCATTTTAAAATCATCATGAATTTGAAAAAAACAAAACACACACACACACCTGCAGCTACAGGCACACTGCATTATATCATTAGCAGTGATGAAGTGCCATGCCAGAGCTCGACCTGCAGCGGGCGAGTTGATCATGCCATCAGTTAGCCCTCCCTCCGTTCACTAATTACACCCTACTATAGAGATTGAATGGAGAAAAAGAAAACATTAAAAACATTAATGGTGTTTCCTGAGCCATGAGGTCAATAAGCTGTTTTAGTTGAAGCCTGATTAGATTCACCAGGACGAGCGATGCTGCTGGTGTGTGTGTGTGTGTGTGTGTGTGTGTGTGTGTGTGTGTGTGTGTGTGTGTGTGTGTGTGTGTGTGTGTGTGTGTGTGTGTGTGTGTGTGTGTGTGTGTGTGTGTGTGGGGGCGGGGGGGTGAAGGGGAGGAGGTATAGATGGGAGAGGTTCATGAACTCCATCAGATAAAGGTCAGGTGAAGACGCTTTCCTTATTGCCACACCAGGAGGTTGAAATTTCTTTAATGAAACAACTCAACAACTATTCAACTGATTGGACAGATTGTCAGATATATCCACCGGTATTTTTATCAAGATGAAAATTTTAAAGAGTTGGTGATTGCCCTGACTTTTCTAATCCAAACTAGACTGCTAGACTTTTCCAACTTTTAATATATTTCTGTTTTCGTTACATTTTCCTCAGTTGTACTTTGTCATAACTTTGCTGAAGTTGATGTTGTACCTGCAAACATTGACACATTAAATTTGTCGATCTGCCCAGTCCTGCCTTCCTTCAGTCTCATCCGGTCTTTCCTCCTCTGTTCTGATCTCCCCTGACTTTATGAACACGTTCCTTTATTTCAGTCGGACCTCTGCCGGACCTCTGCTCTATTTTATATTCCAGCTCCACTCCCTGTCAATACAACTGCTTGTTGACAGCATCATCTGGTCTCTTTTAGTTTCCAACAAGGCTTCTAATCTTACATTTATCTTCATCCCAAGCAATTTGAAAAGAATACGATTACATTTTTGACGCTAGGAAAATAATTCATTGTTGGGTCTTTGTAAAAGGGCAGACCCTTTTACAAAGTATTGACTCTCCCATCATCCTGCTTCAGGTGTACGCCTGATATGAAAATGCTGCTCAGTAAAATGTATTTGTGTGTGTGTGCAAATGTGGTTTGCTGTTATGTGTGTGTGTGTGTGTGTGTATACACATGTGTGGGGGTGTATTGTTTGTTATAATAATGCTTGATAAATGAGGAGTGTGCTTTCCCTAAGAGAGAGTTCGATTAATATTTACCGTGCCCCCCCCCCCCCACACACACTTAATAGAATGGAGGTAATCAATGGAATGATTTATTAGCATCTGTTCTGTGTTCACAGAGTGAAAACTCATTGCTGTTAGCGACGGAGGATTGGGATTACAGAGATGGAGAATATCATACAATTTTGAATCATACACTAATACTGGAAAAAAAAAAATCTCCACCCAATATTCATCAGCAAGTATTTGAAACTGATTAGCAATACTCACATTGAAAACTACGAACAGCAGATTAGTTGGGAAGAATAATCTATCTTGGTTTAACTGAAGTTAGAGACAAAAAAAGAGCAGATCCACCTTGCAATTTAATGTGTAGTTATAATAGTTGGAACAATATAATATCCCTTTTTGTGAAATTCAGTTCTACAAAAACATTAATTGTAATTAATTGATAAAAGTTAAGCTATCAATCAATCAGACAAATGACCGAACCAACCAGAGAGCGTGATTACTTCATTATTAGAATAAACTGCACTAATCTACTATGATTGCAATTATTATTACCTGTCATGGCCTCATTGGCGGTAGTGGGGTGGTTCATGTTGGATTATTTATAGTGTTCTGTAGTATCCTGGCAGAATGTTCACCTGTTGGGCTAAACAAGATACTGTGCTGGTTACCATGGTTAAAAACAGACATCTAAGCTGCAGAGATCATCTAGTGACCAGCCCTAACCAGCCTTATCTAGTCAAGTTTTCACCCCCAGTAACATTTTAAATGAAAAGTAGAGATTGGGGCTCATGGCATGCCCAATCAGCTGCGTGATCATCTGAGAAATGGTCTTAGAGACGTATTAATTACATGTCCTGTTGCAAACAGGTAGGAAAACCTGCAGCAGAGGGGGAAAAAAAATCACACATGTGCTTCTATTGCAGTAAACATTATTGAACATATGTCAGAGGTGCTCCAACAGCAGGAAACACCCTGACTAGCACTACACATGTAGTTTGTATCAACATCTGAAAATATTGGCTACTGCAGCCTTTATTCTCATATTATTCTTTACCAGATCCTGCTTTTTTTAAACGTCTCTACGGGTTGGATGTGGGGATTTCTTTTATTATCCTCTGTACCTAGTATTGCAGTAAATAGTGTATTAAAGCCCAGAAAGTGCAGCAAACCATGATGATTCAAATACATAGTTGAACAGTAAATTTGATGAGCTGTTTATAAGGCTTTATAAATGAAGATTCAGTTCATTAGGTTTAATAATTGCTGTAAGTGACTTTCTGGATAAAAGGAGATATTTTGAGCTGTGATTGCTTCGTGCCACAATTCAGTCATGAGTTCTGCTGAAATATTAAATTAGTTGTATTTGCATGCGAAAGCAGACTGTATTAATCTACCTAATAAATTTTTTCTCCGTATTGTGTTATTAGTGAATGAGCCAAGTGTTTCCTGTTTGTCAGTACAACTCGTTACAGAACTGTCTCTGAAATCGAAAAAAAAAAAAGAAAGATTCATCTTGTCCTCATGGTTGAGATTAAGGAGTAATATACTCTGCATTTCCTATTGTCACTACAGCGTGTCACAGCAGTTTTAGCAGAGTATATACTTTCAAATGATGTCCAACTTCTTACAACTCTTTCAGATCTATTTAATTCCAAAGGCCTTTGTTTTAACTGATATTTTTCCTATGAGAGGAAAAAAATTAATTTCTATTTCTCTCAAAGAGATATTTCAGAAAAATGATCCTGTTTTGCCTTGACATCAGTATATTTTGAAATATGGATTCTTATTGATTTTGTTAAGCGTCTCTTCTTTCAAATAAATAATTTTAGAAAACCCCAGGGCCATGTTACCATTCCCTGAAGAAAGATAAACATGGAAAAGTTGAAATGTAGATGAGAGACTTTCATCAGACGATATAAAACCCAGCATTTCCCATGGTATTCCTGTGTTATTGTGCTTTTTGAACAGGATAAAATAATTCACGGAATTTTAAGCTGCTATTTATGAAAATGTCCCTCCAGCACACAAACAAAAAAAATAACAAAATTCATTTATGTTCTTGTTTTTAATCCTGTTTTCTTTTGGTTATTTTTCTTTTGCAGTTCTGCAGAGGAGAAATTCCGCTGGAACCACCAAGGTAATGTTTCTTTTCAAATGCTGTCAGTACAGTCTGTTATCCAGCATCCACGATATTTGGATGTAATCCCATTGGTGACATGTTTAAAATGATCAACCCTTATCACTATTTACACTAAAAACTAAAAGAAATAACTCTGTCTTCACTTGTTCGGAGAAGTAAAGGTCAAACTGTGCTTCGAGTTAATTGTTATAACTTAGTTTAATTTGGAGAGAAGGACAAGAATCAATTAGAAGGCCTCTCTATGATTTGAAAGTCAAAAGACGACAGCTCTCTGGGTTCACCACCTCATTTAGCTGAAGACACCCCCCCCCCGCCACTCAGGTCTTCCTCTCTCCCTCCTTCAAAAGTGTGGCATGTTGGGGTAGATTGATTGTGCGAGAGCAGTGGCGATGACCCCTGCTAACGAAGAGGCACAAATAGGTTACAGTGAAGGCTCTAAGTGTCTGCCATCATCATCCGTCTGTTGCACTGAAGCCTGACGACTCCCCAGAAAGACTTTAAAATTGTTGTCTGAAAGGAAACTCTCTTTTCCCCCACACACCGATCGGACCTTTTGATAACGCCATCATCATTTATAACCATTAAAAGCTCATCACTTCTGGATCAAGTGGATTTAAAATTACTCTTGACTGGCGAGGGTGAGAATAAATTTAGCATGACGCCTCGGATAGCAACAGAAATGTATCATGGGATCAACATCGTCATTCAGATGCATGAGCTGAAGTCAATAAAATGACTATTCTGAACTCGCTCACTGAGACTCCTACTGTTAACATCTCTCCGTCTTTTTGATCAGAGATTAATGTTGCTGCGAAGTCTCATTTGTGAGTTTTCATCCAGTTGGCAGCCTCTTTGACTCGCAGGCCATGCTGTCAGCCTCATTCTGACAGACACTGGGCTGGTGTCACAGAGCGAGGCGATGCCCCAGACTTGGCTTTCATAAAGTCTGTCTCTGGAATATCAGTAAAAAAATTTAAAAGTGGACAAATAAAAGCAAGCGTGTGTGTGAATCAGTAAAATTAGAAAGAGAGACATTAGTAAGAATGAGAACTTATCACATTTAAAAGATTTTGTTCACTATATTCCATTTAATAAAGCATTCACAAGGTACATACAGTGATCCCTCGTTACTTGTGGTAAATGCGTTCCAGGAACGACCCGCAAACACAAAATTCCGCGATATATCGACAAACCATTTATTATTTACGGTAATTTAAACATTTATGAACCCTCCAGATACTGATATTAAACCACCTTCTATCTGTACTACATTTTCCCACACTCTGATAGACTGTTTGAAGCACTTCTCTGTCTCACGGAAGTGCGCTGCGTTCCGAGACTTCCGGAACGCAGCCCACTTCCGGATGCCGTCAGCCAATAGAACGAGCGTACGGTATCACGTGACTACCTACTAAAAACACGCAATGAGGTGAGGCCGCACTTGTTAATGCACGAGGGATTACTGTAGTCCTAAAGAAATGAATTCCACATACCATAAACTTTACCAGGATAATTGTGGTATTGTTTTTTTTTCCATCTCCATTAACTACCAACTCAAAAACCACTGGTTTTCCTGGGGCCTTTGCCAGAAATTTTTATGACCAAACACAAAATTGCGTGTCCAACACATTGAAATTCAAAATATGAAAACAAATGGTGGAAAAAAAAGACATATATGCCATAATATGCCATCATATAGTAGATGGTGCAGATTAGTGGGGGTCCATAGGTCAGAAAACAGTGTTTTTATTCAAAATCATGTCTTTCTGTCTGGCTTGTTTAAATATAGATGGACAAAAGGACATCGAGGAGGAGCTGACAACAGGCTTGGAGCTGGTGGACTCCTGCATCCGATCACTCCAAGAATCTGGGATTTTGGACTCGCAGGACACTTCTACAGGAGACAGTAAGGCCCAAGCTGTGATTCTGAGGGCTTTTGTGTCACAGGAGGAGGAAAAGAAAACGTGTCCTGGTTAATGATTTAATTAGACGGATGAAAGATGAGATGAAATCAGTGTGCACTGTTGGAATCTGTAGGGAAACAATCTAGCTGCTACACACCTTTATTTCAGCCACATTATATGGTTGTACTTTTTAATATCCTGACATTATTAGTTTTGGTTTGGTTTCCCTGAAATCATTACATTTAAAATTGTGTCATCTGAAGCAAATCTGTAGCAAACAACCCTCTAATAGACTGAAAAGATGTGAAATTGGAATTTTGCAAAAAAAAAGATGTGAAAATGTAGATTCTTTTGCAAAAAAAAATCATTGCATTGCTTTTTTGGCACCATACTTCCTTATATGTACAAACCTTTATGTATATATTAACCAGTATGATTAGTTGCGGCTTGTATTGTTTTTACTGGTCTGATCACATGATGATTTGGGCTCTCTCAATATTCTGCAATGAATATTTCATGATCTCTCCATTGATCCACCAACTTTATCCTCACATACTGATGAATTTGCTGCATATTTTTCGAGACAGTTGCTGGGGTTATGTCATTCTCAAATGACTCTTAAATATAATGAAGCCAACACGATCTCCTTCTCTTAAGTACTTGCTCTGATCAGCATGTTCTAGTTGAAGGCTGAACAAGAAACCACCTTTAATTGGATTTTATTACATTTTCAGGCTCTGCTTGACAAGAATAAAGCAATTTGAAGTACAAGCACTATATAATGTGGTCACAAGAACTATATCACCCATTTGACATAGTTTTTGATTTTAGTTAGACAACTGGCAAGCATGCATACACCTATATGCCTCTATATGCTGTTAAATAACAGTCCTTTATGTTAGTATAATTGGAATATAACTTGCTGTACAGTTTTAATGGAAACCGCATATTTCTCCTTTACTCTAACCCAAATTGAGCTGCTTGCTTCACCAGGTTATTTTAGAACCGGCATCTTGTTGACTGCTATTAGTCACTTGACAGCAAAACTGTGAACACAGAGAGGACATACCACCATCTCTTGCCTCTATGTGTGTGTTTGTGTTTGTGTAGTGTCAGTGGTTGTTTGTCATTCGTGTGGCTTTGCCGTGAACCGGCGTTGCACTCGGAGTGTCCCCAGCTTCTTACCGTCAACTGGAATAGGCTCCAGCAACCTGCCATGACCCACAAAAGCGGAAGAATGAATGAATAAATGAAATTCATTTGAAGCAACATTAGCATTTATTTGGGGTCATACTGTATAGTATACTGTGTAGTAGCTACAGCTTCCATACTAGGGTTAGGATTCAGGGTTAGATTAGGAGTGGTCTAATAACAAGCCTAAATGAAGAGGTAGAGAGAGACTTGTATTGTGTTAATTCTAATGCAAAGCAGTTGTTTGCAAGAATTCTCAGCGCGAACCTGAACAACTTCCTGTGCCTCTCTAATCTGCACTCATCTTTTTAAATTTGGTCCCAGGGATGATACCCATGTCTGCTGCACAGCCGTCCCCATGGGAGAGAGGAAGCTGTCAGGAGACATGCCAGTAGTTTGATATGCTAATCCATCCTCACTGAGGTGTCAGCTGGCCTGCTGTTCACAGAGCAGAGAGAGGAGGAGAGCGCGTGCACAAACACGCACTCACACACACACACACACACACACACACACACACACACACACACACACACACACACACACACACACACACACACACACACACACACACACACACAGCACACACACAAGAAAAAATATAGCACAAGCACCGAAAGTGTACGAGACTTCTTTCGTAATCTGTTTATGCACACATGCTAAGCATCACTGATATACACATGTAAGCAACATGCATAAAGATAACTTTGTTTGATGTTTTTTGATTTTTAAATTACAGTTATGTAACTGGCCATATTAGTCCGAAAAAGAAAACTAAAAGGAGAACTTATGAGAGAAACGAGAGACAGAAAGAGAGGAACACTTGTAAGGAAGAAACATTTGTAAGAGACACATCAAAATAATCAAAATGATGTAGGCATTAGTCCTAAAGATGTGTGTCTGGTGAATGTAAAGAAATGTGAACAGCCAGAGTCAGCTGTTGATGGTGACAGTCCTCTCTGTACATACTGTAGCATGTAGCTTACCTTTACAGTGAAGGAAGAGGGAGAGGAGGGGGGAGTTATTGTGGGTTAGAGTCAGAGTTGTCATCAGAGAGATGGTCACCACTACCACTACCTTCACTAGCCTTTACTTCATCATTCATGATAAACAGTATAGTATCCAAGGGACGAAGCCTGACACAGACAACAACAGAGTGTTTGAGCTGTGGGAACGCAGCGGTGCTGCTCGGCAGCGGTTGTGGCAGAAACGGGAACTGCAGGATGATAGTCAGATGTTTGTTCATATTTCCAAATATTTGGCACACCTGCTTATGGATACGCAGCCAAATGTGCACAAGCTTGAGTAAGTAACATGATTTTTACTATGGAGAAACCACCTACACACACACACGCACACACACACACACACACATACGGAAAAAGCAACTTCTTCTCAAGCAGTTGTGCAGATTTATGCAACACAGAACGTCTTCATGTTTCACACCGGTGATGCTCATCACAGTGAATGTTAATCTGTGTGTTTGCATATGTTACACACAAATAAATGAGAATTGTGTATGCAGCTGTGCTATGTTTGTGTGTGTGTAGTAGAGTGCACATGCCTCCAATGGATGTCTAAAAATACACAACTCATGAAATATTAAAATGTGTCAATGGGAAATGCTGATCATGATGCGGAAGAAAAGCCACTCCACTTTAAGTGTGTGGGTGTGTGTGCATGTGTGTGTGTGTGTGTGTGTGTGTGTGTGTGTGTGTGTGTGTGTGTGTGTGTGTGTGTGTGTATGCATGTGTGTGTGAGAGAGAGAGAGTGGCTGCATGACAGAGGAAGGGATTAGTGAGCCAGATCAGGCCAGTGGGGGTCAGGCCATCCACTACTATAGGGGTATGTGCAGGTAGGTGGATGTGTGTTAATACAGAGGATACTGGAGCAGTAAGAGTGACGTGTGTGTGTGTGTGTGTGTGTGTGTGTGTGTGTGTGTGTGTGTGTGTGTGTGTGTGTGTGTGTGTGTGTGTTTCTATGTGTGAGACCCCATTACTGTCCTGCCCCTTTCTTCACACACTCATTCTTTCACCTCAGATGGATTCAGTGAAGCCTTCTTTGTTTGCCATCTGAGTGATAATGTATTTATGAGACCCCTTGCTACCCTAAAGGCTTTACTGCCCATATGAAACACACCTTAAGTGGCAAAAAGAAACTGTGGAAAACATCCTCCAGCTTTGTGCACACACATCTGGGTGCTTGAGTGCATGAGGGCATAAATCCATTTGAAGCAGACCCACACTAGAGATTTTTCCATCACCGTGTTTCTGTGTGTTTGTGTTCATGTTAACACATCTAGGATGAACCCATATTGGGCACGGAGGGCTTGGCTGAGTAAATATAACCAGTAAAGTTAGCTTAATATCACATCTTAAATAATTCACCATCAGCAGCTTTACAAGAGATGTTTTGTACTTTTAAGTGAATTTTTGCGTTGGTTCAGCTTTATTTTCCAACATTTTTATCCAGACTGTCTGTTTAAGTTTGTCCCAAAGCAGCCACTGTTGACCTCTGGATAAAAATGAGTTTTCAGTCTCTCTTACTGAATAATCTCAACAAGCACAAGTTTTTATCTGTCTCATACTATTACTGGTTTATTTCTTTCACTACTGGCAGGAAAGTGTCATCTACAGGCAGAGCTAATGGATGATGACTCCTTCAAGAGGATAAATACTGAATGCTTTGAATTGTTGGTCTACTCACAGCTGATCTAATGCATTGAAGTTATTTTTTTCATTTCAGTGTGTTCTTTGTTAACATGCACATAGATACAGACAAATAGAATGGGAAGATTTTGGCTCTTGCACAAGTACCTTGTGTCCTCAGCAACTGGTTTAATTTAGGTTTACTCGAATGTTTATGGATCATCCAGCAAATCAAAGTTTATGATGTATAAACTCATCCTA
Organism: Antennarius striatus; assembly: GCF_040054535.1. NCBI lineage: Eukaryota > Metazoa > Chordata > Actinopteri > Lophiiformes > Antennariidae > Antennarius > Antennarius striatus. The sequence continues at coordinate 18,145,003 of NC_090793.1, forward strand.
TTAACGCTGTTGTCATAATGTTACATGCATGTGTGCTCTTATTTGCACATGCCCTGTCTGTGTTGCGTGTCACGATTGTTTCATGATTATATGCTTGGCAATGCTAGAAATTAAATGATCCATGTGCAAATCATAAGACTACAAAATGCTGCAGAAACATGAATGACACTATGTGTGAAATTAGCAATGAGACATTTCCTTTCATTATGATTTGGCAGCATATGTGTGTGTCCTCAAAGCCAAATACTTTCAGCGTCATTCGTGAACGGTTTTACTGATTGGTTCGCGCATTAACATTTGCTTCCGGTTGTTGTATGATAAACTGAGATTGTGTATTCACAAAAAATATTACATGCGCTTCAACAAGTTTTCACCTCATCAGACATTTGAGTTCATTTTGGGTTATACGGCCCCAGGTAGCATTGGCTAACTGACTGATTTGATGGCTGACCAGCTGCTGGTGCCGTATGAGCTCACTGTAAATTTGGCCAGCTGGAGTCTTGTGGCTGACCTTTGAAATATTTTGGATGGAAGCCTGAATCTGGAAGAGAAAAAGTAAAACTTGCAATAAAAGCAGCTCCACTGGAGGGTATTACACAGCGGTGTATGAATGATTCTCACATTTGAATTTTTACTACAGTTGACAGATGGCATTACAAAGTGTATAAGATGTGTAATGAGCCAGGGACTAAGCTGAGTCTTTGGTAATGTTTCACAAAATGAGAGAAAATGATAGATGTATCTATCTGTGAAGGAGAAGTTGGGTTTTTGCAGGCTCTCTCTTTATTTCTCACTTACTTAAATTGAGATGAACACCTGCTTCATGATTTAAAGTTTAACTCTATGTTGATGGATGAGATTAACATTCTCAAACTTTTACAATACTGACAATAAAGTGCCCAATATTTTAATTTTCCTTTTCACTATGTCATATAAAGAGAGGTGTGAAATTGTACATTATAATATAAATAATAACATTGTGTAAATTGTGTGTAACTATGGAGAGATAAATCAGTTAGTTTAAATGACAGTTAGATGTCGAGGTAGAACAGATGTTTCAAATGTATCATGCATAAAAACAAATTGAGTGCAATTTTCTAACAGAAAGCATTTCTTCTCGGTGAGTCCTTGAAGCGTCTAACACCTGGACCACATGTTGGTCTAAACCATCATTAATGTTAGCTTATTAACTAGCAAATAGCATAAGCTAGTTATTAGTTACACTTTCTAGCTTTGTGTAAGACACATTTAAGAATAACATTAACAAGTTCCCAATATGAAATCCTAATATTTCAAAAATTTTGAAAATGTATAATATTTATATATATTTATTAGGGTGCAGATAAATTTATTTGGGTATGGATAAATCCTTTTTGACGAGTACCAGCATGATATGAGTAAAACTCGTCAATACTCGTGCTCTTGCTGAAGGAAAATCCTCATTATAACGGACTGTCTTCACGCTCTGTGATTGGCCAGTCACACACAGTGCCCGCCCCTCCCTAAAGAGACTGCAGCCAGAGCTGTCGCTGGCACACACACACACAGACATTGACTGATCTCTCTGTGCGTAGCTTCACTGTAGCTCACGTTGCTCTTCTTAGGTTTTCTTCAGCGTGCCTCTATTATGGTCTATTTTAGATTACACGGTGCATTTGACCAGACAGAGCTGAAAACTGCTCGTGTCGCGTCGGTCTCCGCCTCCACTCCAGTCTTGATAAGACACTTAACTGTTTTTCTGTTGTTTGAAACACTTGAAACACGACGTGTCATTTTTACATTTCTTTTTGTCCACAAACTCAAATTAATCATGGTAATTAATGACTTAAAAGATATAATTTTAATTTTCTGCTGACAGTGGACTCATATCTATCACACAAGTGCGATAGGAATCTTTTTACCCTCACTCTACAAATTTGACTGATTAGTGTATTAACAATTTCATCATAATTGTCAGTTGAGTTGTATAGTTGCAAGTAGGAAGACACCTGCTCTATTTTTACTATCTCGGGTGAATGACTGAAGAATCCCTCAGTGGTCACTCATTCAATTACTTAACAGTAACTAGTGAGTAATTAGTAGGATCCTTATTGACAATCGAGCAGTTATCAAGACATTCCTCTGTCCCTCATTTGTTTCCTGATTTTCCAGTCATTAACCATTATCTACTAAAAATAATTATCATTTAACAACTACTGGTTACCTACAAATAGTCAATATTCATTAAGGTATAGTTATCTTGCAGTCAGTTTGTCATTCCTTCCAAGTTTTTCCTTGATGTCTTCTGAGAATCTTGCAAATTCCAGTTATTGTACTTCCTCCTCTGAGTGAGTTAGTCCTGGTCCTCCAGCTGAATTATACAGGGAAATAGGGAGGAGAGAATGTGAAAGGTAGGAGAGAGAGAAATAAAGGAATTGATAGAGACTGAGAGAGCAAGGCAGGAAGACACAATAAATAATTTGCACATGACCTCCACATTAAATGGCGGTCAGGTGAAAGTGAGATCTAAGGGTCACAGAGCACAACAGGAAAAAAGCGGCGAGAGGCCAGAATAACAAAGTGGCTAAAAAGCAAATGGATGTCTCCAAAGGGAGTACAGGAATTCAGTTTTATTCCATTTTTGGCTCCGCTCCACGTTTGTCATTTCAAGAGCCGCTGCAAACAGAAGAGCTGCATTCACCTTTATGTTAAAACGTTATATAACGTGTGGGATGGGTGTGGGTTTCAAAATGCCTCTGAGGCAAGAGACAGAGTCGGTCTTTACAAAAAGATGGACTGCAACACTTTTAAGTCTTCTGAAAACAAGCAACAGCAAATGTCACCTCAGAGCTGATTGAATCAGCCTTTGCTTTACGCCAAAGCCTGTTTTATTTCTGCAGAGGGTTTGATGTTTTTCATTGACCTTTAAAACTTAAATCTCCTCTTTTTTCATTTCTCCTTCAGGACAAGGACTTCTGTCCCAAAGTGCTTTGCAGCTCAATAATCAGGAAGCCTATGCAGCAGCTGGTTACCATAGTAACCAAGGACTGGCTCTTGGGGAATCGGTCACAGGCCGTGGTGGGCAGGTTGGAGGAGCCGTTCACATCTACAACCAGGTACACGGATTCTAAACTCAGAGGGATCATTTTCTCATTTATTCATTATTTTTCACGTATTTCTTCCCCTCATTTCCATCTTCCTCCTCCACTCTACATCCCATGTTCTCACCCTTCCACCTCTCCGTACTTTCCCCGGCCATCTTTTTGCGTTCTCTTCATCTACTCACACATTGTCACCCCTATTTCTTTCTAATTTTTTTTTTGTCCCCTCCTTTTCTTCCTCTGCCCTTTCCTCTCTCCTTGTCCCCCTATCGTTTGAGTTTCCACGTATCGTCTTTCTCTCTTCCTGACTTCCGCCTACCTATTCATGTTTCCCTCTTTCATCTTTCTTCATGCTTTGCCCCCGTCTAGGTGACATCCTGCCGTGCAGCTGCCCAGTTAACAGGAACAGACTCTTCCTCTCAGTCCCAGAGAGACTCATTTGCCCAGCAGGCCCACGGCAGTGCTTTCCACATGCCCGCTGATGGTGGACCTGCACCTGCTGGAACACCCATGTATTACTCTTGTGCTACTTTGCCTGCGCAGGTACAAATCCCTAAAGAGGTTTTTGTAGTGCTTCACTGGAATCCTCGTCACTGCTCTAACCCTGATATTAACTCTCAGAAGTACCAAAGCCTTGTTTTATTGATCGTGTCATTTCTTATACATTGTGGGAAATCTCAGTTGAAGATCTACTCTGAGGCTCAAAAGGTGGTTCTCTGAAGTTTGTACTTTGCTCCACTGCAAAAGCTTACAGCAGAGTGAATTAACCAAAGATAGAATAGAGTCCAAACAACCCATTTTGTGCAGAATGAGCATAAGAGACTTGCTCTGCATGCTGGTTTGCCACCAAACACATCACTTCCAAATGAAATTCAGGGCAACATATGAAATAATCTGCTTGAAATTGATAGATTTTGACACATTTCAGATGAATCAATGCAAATAATGTCAATGACATTACAGTAATCAGTGGGTTGGTAAAGGAAAAGCAGATCTCATTCAGTAACTCTGAAACAAATCTAAATACCAGCTAAGAGATGACAGTTGTGACTTTCTACTGTTTGAATGTCCTTGGTATCCTCGTATGTTTATTGTTGGCTTGCACTCTTTAATAGTTCACTAGCTACCCTAGAAAATTTCCTCCACATGTCATCTTTAGCATAAGCTCTTTTTGAAGGACACGTGGATGTTGTTTCTGCTGATAGAGAAAAATCATTGTTTGGTGAAAGTTGTGAAACAACATTAATTCTCCTTACAGAGTCAGTCATCAGCACAGCATCAAAGCAGTAAATTACTGAACTGAAGGTGATCATTTACACATAATTTAAAAACACTGATCATGTTGTAACAGTTTTACAGCGTTGTTGAGTGGTCACAGTAATGGGCAGCATCCTCAGACTGTGGGAAATTAATTTGTTGTCCTGTTGCTCACAGTTGTATTTCAAGTTTATTCATTTATACAAGTTCAGAGTCACCCCATCATGCCTGGTCTAATAACGCAAAGATCTTCATCAGGATGTTATCAGAGATTAGAGTCTGTGCTCAGAGGGGAGTTGTTCATCTCTCTGAAAGTAATGATATGAATAAGAAGAGGCGATGAATATTCAAAGTGAGTGACATCCTTCCTTAATGAAGTATATCTCCTCTATTACAGCGCGTGAGCTCCCCTCTGCAGGCGGTTAGCTCGCCTACGAAGCTGCAGCGCCTGGGATCAGCTTCCTCTGACATGCCAAGCTACGCCACACTACAGAGGGTGTCTTCGCCAAAACAGTCGCCAAGCCGACTTGCCAAGTCCTACAGGTTAGTTCATCTAGAGTCTGAATAGTGGATTTATTTAGGGCTCAGTGTTAGGTGCACGATAAAATCCTAAGGACTTTGTTTGTCTTATAACACCTAAGAATCAACTGCATGTGGTTGAGACTGTGCTTAAATTTTAGCATCTTCCAAAAAACCTCTCATGTATTAATCAAGCTAAACTCCAGTGGTCTTTTGCACTTAGCTTGATATGAAAAATGAGTGCTACATTAAGCATTGCTGCTTAATGTTGTAATTTTTAAAATCAGCATTTTTATTCTCTGGTTTAATGTTGGATGGAAAAAAACTCATGAGCAATAACTCTTTGATGAAGCTCCTAGAGTAGTTTTTAGATTAAAAACAACTTAAAGCGTCAAATCAGAAACGAGCAGCGGGTTTCTCCTGGGTCAGTTCATGCTATGGAGAAAAGTGTTGTTTATTTCATGTTTCTTAACAAAATTGCAAAATTAAGATTACTAGGATGTCAAACCTTCTTTAATCATCTGCATCTTTGGGTGGTTATGTGTGCAAAGTGATATATCTACAACCTCGGTTCCAAATACATTAAGAGACTACATAGAGCATTAATAAACAGCAACCTCACTTCATGCTCGCCAGTAAATGCTTGAGGATGCTCTTTTAATATACATTCTTGATACTGATACCATGATTTTATAAACCATTTTAACTTGTAAATGTTTCTTCCCAGTATTTTGTGCAAATTTGTTGCTGGTGTCAAATTCAGAGCTAAAAGTTGACCAATACTTCACAGGCGCAGCTTGCATGCCCCTTGACCCCACCCCTCCACAAAGTTTTGAAGCAATGTCCAGTTATTTTATGCAATTAAGGAAACTATCAGGAAAAATGTGTTCCTCCCCCTGCAGCACCTCATCACCCATCAACATGGTAGCATCGGGCGGTGGCTCTTCCTCCCCCCTCCCCATGGCGGCCTCTCCGGGGGGAAACCACACCTCGTCGCCCATCCACCAGCTGAGCTCAGTGGTGGGCAGCTACGCTACCTTGTCGCCCACCAAGCGTATGCTGCATCACATCGGAGCGGAGGGCTACAAGATTTCCCACGAGCTCTATGCCAACGCAACCCTGAAAAGGCCGGGGAGCCTGGCAGGTAGAGGTCAAGACAAATTTATTATTACTTTTTTATGTGTGGATGTGTGAATTGTCACTGTGCCGTGTATCTGTGCATGGGGATTCTCCATTGGATTTGGCTGTATCTAGTTTGTAGTCATTAGGTTTAAATTAAACAGTCTGGACATAATGAATAATAAATAGATGTTATTAGAAATGGCATGTTTTGTGGCATTATTTAAACAGATATAACATGGCCCAAATATTTTTACCTAAGAATGCCAAAAATTTGCTCATGATATAAATCGCATTTAAAATAATCATGTATTTATTTCCTTGCTAAAATATCAATCCTACATTTTTTAGCATAAGTTTCCCATCTAAATATTCTCTCGTTGTGAAAAGTTTTCATCTCTGACTCTGTGAACATCATGATATCTCAGATTACTATCTCATCCATCCAATTATCTAGTCGTCCTAACACTTAAAACTAATATCCATATTCCTTGTTTCTTCAGGATCCAGAGGTTCCTACAGCAGCCAACACAGTCACCTAGGCTCTGAGCTCCGACCTCTGCAGTCTCCGGAACACCAAATTGATCCCATCTATGAAGACAGAGTTTACACCAAATCCAACCTGAGAGGACAAGGTAAAACCCAGGCAAAGATTTTGCTGCAGAATAAAATCAAGACATAAAGATGGATGGTTATTTATTTAAGGTTTAAAGGTCGACAACTTGTTACCCACAGAAAGCAAGAAGGGGCATTTAAGGCAGCAGCTATTTGATAGGCACTGGGCTCTTTATACGGTTTGGGATCTAACATATATTTAATAGAATGCTTTGGGAGCAAACTGAAAAAGAAGAGAGGGTTTGGCTTTGAGAACAAGAGAATATCCCTTGAATAAATTCATGGAACAAAGAAGTGTGCAGCATACGGAGAAGCAGAAAAGACTAAGAAGCAGTTGAATTTAGAGGACTTGTTATATTAGAGGCTTTTGGACATAAGAGATTTCTTCGTCCCATCTGATCGTGTAGGGCTATTTACCATATCAGGTAGGCAAATCCAATTGGGGTCTCAATGGCAATTTGTCTCTCAGTCACAGTCAGTTAACTAATTAGCTCCAAGGCTGAAAATTAATCTCAATTAATCCCTTGGGCATGAGCTTGGTTGCAATGAAATAAAAGCAAATCAGCGTGTCCTAAAATGTTGTTGAAGCTGTGTCAGCAGTTTGGCTGTCTAAGCACTGAATACTGATGCACAGAGAAATACAGACATGAATAGCATTTCATGCATTATGCAAAAGGTTTTGTTCCCAAAAAGAGATTTGTTCTAACAAATAAAGATCTCAAGTCGACACAGATAGGTCACTCTGATGAATCAAAATACTGCAATCATCACCTCCAGCCGACAGATACCCACTGACCAGTTCCCTCCCTCGGAGAGCCAGAATAACCGTCTTGACCACCATGGCCACATAGGTTCTGAACTGCTTCCCAACAGCAGCACTCCTCTCCCTGTTTGAGCTTGACATAGGTGGTTTGCTGGGCTGCAGTGAGGGTGTTAGGATGTCTCGACGCCTTTTCAGCAAGACTGGATTTACAAGTAGGCACAAATCCCCGGCCGTGAGCTGAGAGTGAGATGAGGACAATGATATCACTTATTTCTGCATGTGAAATATGAAGTTTCTGCAAACTCTTCTATGGTTTCATAATTTTTCTAAATTATATAGTTCTAAATTCTAAATTATTAGTAATTATTATATTAAATTATTATATTATATATATTAAGTTATTATATTATTATTATATTATTATATTCTAAATTATTATAGTCATCATTAAAACTAAGCTCATAATTAAATGTCATATGTGTGTACTATAAACAAGGTGCATTATGTCAATGTGTGCTATGTGGAAAAGTCACAAGATATTAAATTCAAATGCATTCTTTCTTTTTCATGGTGTTAGTACAGATTATATAGAAATTTATGTAAAATTGCTGGTTTGATGTACAGTATTCTACATGTTAAGCAATTTTTGGTGAGAAATATACCCCAGAATCCTTGACATTGTGCTTAGAGACATGATGTGCATCATTAGATAGCATGTTTATGATGTTTAAGTGTTTCACTGATTTGTTTAATCTGGTTTCATTGAGGATTTATAATTTGAAGTCATCTGCATAGCAATACTACATAGAATGCCAATAGCAATGGATTAATCGAATCTAATGGAGCAGTCCTAACAGTAAAATGTCCTTATGTAGACTAGTTAAGCTGGTTGTAGGAGATTTTTGGTGTAGATGGAGAAATAGTTGAGATTTGGTGAAGGTCAGTGGGAGTGAATCAGTCCAGTCATGTATTAAGCAATAGAATTGTTTCTAAAAATGATTTTGCGGGTATTATTTTTCTACTTAGTTTTTAATTTTTTGCATGTCTGTTTAATTTGACAACTCTCATCTGTCCATCTGTTCTTTTTTTGTTTTTACTATATATTTTTTTCTTATGGTTAAATTGGTGAGTTTAACTGGAGTTAGCCTCGCTGTTGAGTGTTCTGCTGTCTGCCATATTAATTCAAGCATGATTGTTTTGTTTCTCAACTCTTTTTTTTTTATTTAAATTTTCCCTTCTTCCCTTTCTGTTTTTGTCTTCCATTCTGTTATTGTTGTGTTGGTACTTTTGTGCTTTGTTGTAACTCCTTGCCCTTCATTGGCTGCATCAAACCTAGTGGTGAACCAATTGTACCAAGAGGTCCTCAACTATCTCCTCTGTCCCTACACTCCTCTTCCTGCCGTAGCCCCGTCCTCCCCTGGTGTCGACCCAATCCCCCTGCAGCGAACAGGAAGCCAGAACACCACAGGCACCTTTCAGAGAGGCAGCTTTGCCACAGGAGGCAGCGCGGCGGACTTTGCCAACCCTTACCGCACTCTGCAGTTCTGTCCATCCACTGAGTCGCCTTACAGCAAATCAGGGCCAGCCCTCCCCCCTGAGGCTGCCCTGGGCCGCTCTCCATCAGTAGACAGTATCCAGAAGGATCCAAGGTGAGAAAGAAATAAAACTTTACTTCAAAATCAGCTGTGGGTGTTGATGAAAACTGCTTTTTTTGTCCTTTTCCACTTACTGAGGGCCAGATTCAGCAAGTTGATTGATGAAAAAATTGTGTGTGTACGTTGAGCTTTAAAGATTTTAAAAAAAAAAAAGTGTCATTATGATCCAGAAGTGTCACAAACTGAACACAGTCTGTCATCCTGACAGACGGTGGAGTCCAGAAAAAAACTAAAAACAAAAAAAAAACCACGCTGAATCTGGGCTTCAATATGAGGCACTGTTCTTGTCTTTTCTTGGGCATGTTCACACCGGTTTATAAATGCCTGCACACACTTCTGGCTCCAATTTAATAGAGTTCAATCACTAATAGGAGTGGTAGTCTCCTGCATTTTCTGCAGAGGGTAGATGCCACTCATTTCTGATAAGAACACTTTTAGACGAAGGGAGCTTTGTGTACCTCCATGGGGGATTGTGAGAATGGTGGAAAATTGAGACACAGATGGACAGAAAAGGAAATGATAAATGAGAGAGGAAGAGCGAGACGCACTTGCAGATAGATCAAATTAACTGGTTTATCATTCTATTGTCTCAATTACCATCAAGTTTGAATTATCATTCTAATTATGTCTGGATATTTTTTTTTCTTTCTTTGCCTCTGCATTTCGACTAATGACTGCACAGGCATACGTCACAGACAGAAGCAGTCTAGTTAATTTAAGCTGGCGTGTCTCTTTTGATAACAAATTATGTGGGTATATACTGTATATATACAGTATATACACTGTATATATGTATAAATATGTACACACATATCTGTATGTGCTGCTAGGTGACTTCTGTTGTCGTTGCAATGCTCTTTCTTCAACTCATCGTCCAAGTGTTTATTTCTGTTTGCAAATGATTGTTGAGACGTTTCCAGCATCCACACATCTGCTCTGCTACACAACTGACTTGTGATGCATGACATTTTGCTTTATGTTCACATCATACACATCCAAGGTCAGTGATAGCGCTGTCAGAATAAGATTCTGACAAAATGCTATTCCAGCGATTTGTTTTCCACATTACATTAAAGGGAGGGTCACCTGAGATTATTATTCTAATCTGACGGTTCAAGTTTGCAAAACTCGTCTGTTTGTAAAGGCATTTAATTGTATATTATCTCATTGCTGTCAACTAGTCACATGAAAAGGCCAAAACCAATTATATCTACTGAATTAAATCAACTCTTCCCTCTGATGCACTGGTTTCTGCTGTTTATGTGCATTTTTGAAACATAGGTGAACAAAAAATTTATTCTGTGAACCATCACACACAATATTTCTGATATCGGCAAATTGGTCAATGTAATTATGTACCTATAATGTGAACAATCACTGTATCAGGTTACTCCAACATACCTTAAACTTTAACAATGGGTAATAAATCAACATAAAATACTGATAATTAACAGCATGTTTTGGAAACTTGAAATAACTTTAAAAAGTTAGATTTTAAAAATACGTGTTCAAGACGCTCTTTAGCTTTTTTAAAAACAACCTTAGCCCAATCACGCATCATTAACCCATTTACCGCCACCAGTCTATGCACGAAAAAAAATCAGCCGATAGTAATGTATATATAGATATTTTTAATCCTGTTTAAAATTAACTTACACATAACAGGATTAGCAGATTAACTTGTCATTTGCTCATCATTTAGCTTTGCTTGTACAAGTCCTGCTCCTCTGAGATAAATCACATCAAATTAATCTAAATTTCACATCAATCGTTTTAATTCTAGGTATTTCGAATTCTGAATTGACTAGCAGACCAATCCGGTTGAATCAGAATGACACAGATGAGAGAACAGTGAACTCTACACATCAATCTGTAGTTTGTATCCCACAGCTTTACAAAATCATCCCATTCAGTAAGCCTTTAAGGTTTGTGACGACAGAAAACCTTGAACACTTGTCAGCTGAAGCCAACGGAAAAAGCCTTTGCTGTTTATCCATTCACTGCTATAAAATACTCCAAAATATAAACCTGACTGCTTATAAAATATTCAACTCTATCAACCCTGAACTAAACACCCAGTTTATCCTCAGACCCTCTCTTTACCCAGCTCATCCGCCATTTCTCCACCCACTGCTCTCAGTGCATGCCCTTCACCCTGCCCACTTCCTCCACCATTGCCTGATAACTAAATGTTGAGAGAAAAAGATGAGTCTAGTGGCTACGTATTGATTTCTATTCACTAATCATTAATAACACGGTTATTGAATAATGTCAGCCAACAAACTCCTCTCTCTTCTTTCTCTCTGCCTGTCCCCCCTCGATAGGTACGACCCCGAATTCCTTGTGTGGAATCAAAATCAAGCCGAGCAAAGATTGACAAAGTAATCCAGTTATTTATTTATTTATACATATTTTCATTCTGTCTATCTTACCTTTGTCTCATTCACTGAATTTTTCCATCTTTTATATGCGACCCAGTACCAGACACAGATGTTAATGTTAATGGAAGCATGGCATTTCACATATGTATTGTCACCCATTTAGTGCTTTATCAAAACCGCTTCATTTTAGGCATATAGATTCTAAATTTGAGACGAGGTCATATTGTGTTTCAGGCAATATGGATTACGAAAGATTATGTTATTTGGAGTATAAATATTGATCATTCTCTTTTGGGTTTACACCTATCCACCCATCCCTCCAACCATTTATCTATCTGTTGTCATCCGTCTCCATTGTCAGTCTGTCCTGGCGTTTTTCTGAAAATGCTTTGTGATGGTTCAAATCTGTGGCTTTCCCAGTCTTCTTTTGGCATCAGATTATGATTTCTGTTGTTCATGGTATTAATATCTTGATCTTAAATCTGTCAGAAAGCAAACAAGAAAATCTGCTAATATGTAAACTTAAAGCCAAAACAAAACTTGGAAATATTAGGTGCTGCTTCCTGGCAGAAAAGGCCAAATTATTTTATGAGAAAAAAATTCAGGGTAAATATTTCACTTGTCACAAGCTGTAATGTGTGATTTCCTGGGGTGCTTGAACATTTTTGAATAATTAACCTGCTTTACAGTTCTTTAATTCATCTGCCTTTGTGTTCAGAAGTAACATTTGGCTTTTCTCATAAAGTAAATGCGACCTAGAGTCACACCTAAAAGCTGTTGAGGAAGGGAAATGTGTATAGAACAAAACAAATTAAAGCAAATGTATTATACACAAAAAATACATGACAAGTGAAGAGGTCATTTCCACTATTTGTAGTTGACTCCTTAATTGTGCTTTTATCTATTCAAGCCTCAAACAAACACCCTTTAGCTGATTTTTCATGCACTAAAACAGTCTGGAAAATGAATGCTGGTTACTGTGGAAACAACCGCTTATGTACTTCAACGCTTTTTTTTGTCCCCCAGACTCCTGGTAATTCATGGAAACAATCTTGCGTACAAGAACAAAGATTTGTGCTAGACAGGATCTGATCTGATCATGAAAGTGCGTCATTTTATTTCATGCACTGAGAATCCCTGAACCATACTGAGTCACGGGGCTGAGACAGCCTCTGTGGGGTGTGTGTGTGTGTGTGTGTGTGTGTGTGTGTGTGTGTGTGTGTGTGTGTGTGTGTGTGTGTGTGTGTGTGTGTGTGTGTGTGTGTGTTTTCTCAGCTCTGCATGACATCTCCTGACCTTTCGTTCATCTCTTGCAGCTTCAGTTGGTCAGTCAGCCATTCCATCACACCTTTCAACACGCACACACACACACACACACACACACACACGCAAACACACACACACACACACACACATTGTTGAGGTAACACAAACAACGTGTTTTTGTTTTTTTTACCTTGGTCTCATTTTTTGTGATTCGTTTCTCTTTCTTCCCATTTGTTCATTACTTTTCAGCTAATCAAGTCAACACACTTTATTATTTGCAAAATTAAAAAATGACTTGTTTTACATGTTAATTTTGATGATGTTGAAATTTGTAGTCTTCTTTCATGTTAAAACTGACTACACAGTCATACATTTCACTAATATTTCCATCAACAACACATTGCAGCAGTGACATGTGTAACCCTCGCTGCCAGTCCATGAATGGTGCTTTTCTGGTGCAATCTGGTTGCTTTTGAAAAAAAAATAAATTATTATATAGTTTGAATTATTATGTTGATTTCATTCTGTCTGCCTCAATCCGATGCGTCGTCTGTAGCCTAGTGAACAATTGTCGCCTGGGAGAAATGCACCCACTGCAGAGACTGGCAGGCAGAATAACACAAACACAGCAGATGTGGTCAACACAAGCAGAGGGAAAGGTCTCTTCACATCAATACACACCCCATACTTGCACTGTTTAAGAGGAATTACAGAGAAAAGAATAAGAATACGATCTTTACTGTACAGAAGCAGTGCGGTCGGGGTGAACTATTATAGATGATAGCGGGACTTAACTCTGAAAAATGATAAAAGACTGAGATAAAAAATGAAATCCATTCCTGTTTGCTCATAATAACTGACTTATTTTGCTGCACATTCATAGTTTTGGTTTCTTCTTTTTCTCATCTTAACATTCTTGATGGAGAAAAAAAACCCTTTCTACATGAGGCATTTGCTTTTATATTGGTTTTACTCTTTTGTACACTTTTCTTTTTAAACAATATCTTCCTCGATGTATTGCTATTTAATATCAGTTCTCACACAATTAGAACAGACATACCTGTGGAGTGACTGATGCCATCGTACTGTTTGACACTTGTGGATAACGCTGCGACGTCTCTGCAAGGACAATTACATGGACTGTTGAGTTTAAGCAGTGCTGTCCATAATTAGTCAGTTACCATACTAATTACTGGATCCATCAACTCCACGTACTGTTGACAGTTCCCCTGGTGTCTGTTTCTGCTGGTCTGAGACCAGATTCTCTTGTGATAGTAAACAATACATGTATATCCACTTGTCTGTTAATACTGTATATAGCAATGTTAATCAGCCTCGTGGGATTAACCAGTAGGTTGACTCTATTTTTGTCTGTCTCTCAGGGTGAGTCATCAGTTTCTATTACACACACACACACACACACACACACACACACACACACACACACACACACACACACACACACACACACACACACACACACACACACACACACACACACACACACACACACACACACACACACACACACACACACACACCAATCATACATGTAGTTTGGATCCACACTCTGTACTGGCACACAATGAAATATTCGGCTCTCTCAGGGGATCCTCACACATAAAAACACTTCTATTAATCTTTATTAAATAAACAGGATAATAATAAAATATAAATACACATGAATTTGTATTTTGCACGGCAGCAACGCTATAGTCCTTGGATATTCTTTTCCGAGCTCCAACACTGAAACAGAGCAAACACTCCCTGAGGTGACACTCATGCCTAAAGTTCACAGATGGCTCAGTAGTATTTGCTCATCCTGCTGTGATGTTGTCACACAATGTTTTTGACTTGGAGCACCATATCCTCCTGCGTTCTCATCACTCTGGAACTGACGGAACACACACAGCAGCAGAGAGGGAGCGAGATGTTGAGTGTATAGCTCCGGGCTAGAGTTACTGAATGAATGAACCATTATAGTACAGCTGGGGCAGGACACACTCAAGGGGGGTGGGGAGGGGAACGAAAGACAAACACGTCATTTTGTTTCGCTTCACTGTATAGGAGGTTCATTCTTTAACAGCCATTAGCCTGCTGCAACATCTAAATGCTAAATAGACTGTTTCTATATGTGTAACACTTTTCTAGTAAGCACTTAACAATACTAGCCTTTCAACCATCAATATGGGGTTCAGTTTCACACCAGAAATTTGGGGTTCAGTTTCAGGCCTAAGGATACTTTGACATTTGGGTTGCAGGGTGGGGGACTGAACAACCATCCATCGAACAAGTAGATGACAACTCTACCACTGACCCACACAACCCATGGCACAAAATGTTCATACATTGGTCATATCTAGATACATCTACAGCTGAAGTTTTACAGCAAATCTATGTTTAATATATATGTTTTGTTTGTGTGTTTGTGTGTGGGGTGTATTGTCTGTGAAGCTTCACAGCCTGCGGCCTCAGAATGAGTTTGATCTCCTGTGATGCACCACTTTGTCTCCAGGGTTACAGCTATTCCTGTCCATGATCCTGTCAACGTGGTGTGTGTGTGTGTGTGTGTCTTCTTTTTTAGCAAGTTTGTGTTGTTTCTCACCTATTTGTGGCTCCTGTCCTCATTAATACCAATTGACAGAGATGTTTGTGTATCCTGCGTGTGTTTCATGTGTTTAACTCAGACAAGACTGAACACCCGAAGCAGTGTACTGTTCTTATAATTATCGTGGAGCATCAGTTTGGCCTCTTTGGCTGGGGACATGAAGGTTTCAACAGTTTGGTCTGACTTCACAAAGAAGCCTCCTTGTATCTAAAACTAACAATCACAAAGTGCGTCAGTGTCATGGATTGTTTGTTCACTACACAATGTTTCCTGGGAGTTAAGCCACATAGATCATGTCAGACAGATATTCCTCTGCTGTTAAGCATTTACAAAAACCTTCCTTTTCTTTAATGCATAAGGTCAAGGCATGTTTCTTGCTACTCAAAATAATAATAAAATAATAATCATGGAACTTGTTGAAAGGGATGATCTTGAGCAAGAACAAATTCAGATTTGTGTTCATTTCTTTAAAAAAAAGTGAGATTTGCAAAAGTTTGCTTCTATCAAACATTCAGGGGAACACGGGTCACATCAGCTCATCAGATATGTAGATTTGTGCAACCTTGGCAGATGCATACGCACCATTGAATGCAATTCTAGTTTTGAGTATTTCATAATTCAAACATAGTGTGCTCAACAACTATTTTAATTGCTGTGCATCCTGTTCTGTCTCTCCTGGGTGAAGCGATCCCCTCCTGACCCCTCCTGATCCTCAGTTGAAGCCTGGAAATATCCAACACAATTTAATTGGATAGTTATATTTTCTCTTTAGACTATTCAACTTTCCATGTACTGCATACATCTATAGTCTGTAAATATTTCAGAGAACCATTCTGTAACCGTGGTAACACAAATGCATTCCCTGATTAATGGGTCCACAGTCGTTTGCACTGTGGTGCTTATGTCTATCTACCATGTACATTTTGAGTTCATGCCCATTAAAGTGTCTGACTGCGATCCAACAGTAATAACCTGCTAACCTTTTCTCTTTGACTCTTTTTCCTGTCTTTACCTGAGAGTTAGGACTCAGAACATGCAGCCAATTTGCACTTTAATAATGCTAAATTATTAGATGTGTGCCACACACTTTTCTTTAGATATGATCACAGACCTAATTACTCAAAGTATTATCAGCAATGGCATCTTATCTGGGTGGATAGATGGATGGATGGATGATCAGTTACAAATATCATCAGACACTCTTATTATGCAGAATAACTTCTGTGTATTTGACAAACATGTCAAAGTTTTTGAAAAAAATCTCAAAGTTTTTTGAGATTCTATGTTTGTTCAACATACAAAAAAAAAATCAAGTTACCAGTCACGCCTCACTGCTAGTTGGCGAATGGATATAACTTCAGCTTAGACCGGATCTAATTCTAGTTTGCAGAGTAAAGACGTAGCTCGTGTGTTCTCATGACTTGTCCATTTCTTTTTGTATTTTAAAGTTGTTAACACAACTTTCACATAATTAATTATGCACAGGTAAAATAGGCATCTATACCGATTGATAAAAATGTATTTTTTAATTACGTATACATACTAGATGTAGGGGGGTTGGGGCTTTTTTACACATTTGGAACGGATTAAAATGATTTTAGTTATTTTTAATGAGGAAAGCATGTTTGAGTTACGAGATCATAGAATGCCTTAAACTCCTATCATACAAGTTTAATATGCAGTATATGTGTGTGTGTGTGTGTGTGTGTGTGTGTGCGTGTGTGTGTGTGTGTGTGTGTTTATGTTATAATGAAGCTTCAGGCATTCTTACTGATGTTGTCCTATTTTCTCATTACAGTATAAAAAACATATTTGCACGCACACACACACACACACACACACACACACACACACACACACACACACACACACACACACACACACACACCTGACAGCTTGTTCAACCATTACTTGAGACGTCTTATCCACTAATTAACCCACAAGGTGACCTCTGCAAAGGTTGTGTCATCTCTGATCATATTTATCAAAGCACACACTACTGTGGGTTCATTATTACATTAGGTATGATAATGTTGAGTGTGTGTGTGTGTGTGTGTGTGTGTGTGTGCGTGTGTGTGTGTGTGTGTGTGTGTGTGTGTGTGTGTGTGTGTGTGTGTGTGTGCGTGTGTGTGTGTGTGTGTGTGTTTATGTTACAAAACAAAAAAAAAACAGCCTGGAGCAAGATGGGGGGTAAAGAACAGTGGGAGACGTTGAAAAAATGGGAAATATAAAAAAATTGCGGCATATCAAAGAGAGAGGAAAATAACCTCTGGAAACATTTTCTTTGCAATTGCCTCATTTTTCAAACAGTGGCTTCATTCTGTTTGTACATTATGAAACTTAGTAACAAAAGCTTGCTAATCCCGGCTCCTCCGTGCTTCCATTGATGTGCAAGTGTTTAAGTCACTGAGTCAATATATGTGTGTGTTTCTCAGCTTTTATAGTGTACTGGAGTGTGTGTCCTTGTGTGTGTGCGTGACTGACATTAGCTGTTGCTGCACACTGAGTTATCCTGCCGCCCTCATTGCCCTGAATATGTTCCTGCAGCTCGGCTAACCTGCATGTGTTTGTGTGTGTGCATGTGTTTAGGTTTGATTAGACTGAACTGGAAATTATCTCCACAGGATAGTCGTGATGTTACTGCATCAAAAATAGGATACATCACAGAAGAAAGGAGACAGAAAGGATTCTGTATTCAACCCCAAACTCTCACAACCATCAGAAAAGTAGAGCTCAGAACGTATCAAGGGAACAATAGCATCAATTAATATCTAGGAATGATCATTTCCATTTTTGTGACACCCCAGAGGATTAAGATGACGCTAAATTACATGTGGGAATAAAAGTTTGCCTTTAGCAAAAAATAAAAAAAGAAGTCTGCATCAATAAACTTCTCCTCCATCCCCCCCTTCCTCACCGATTCACTGCATTCTCTCACGTCACATCTTCCTCTTGTTAATCATCTGTGTTCCCTCCATCACACGCAGCCTACCACACCTCAAAAGGGTCAATGAAGCAAGTGTGTGTGTGTGTGTGTCTGTGCCCAAAGCATGCCTGCGGGCAAAGGTTTTGGATAACCCTGGTAACTTCCTAAAAGCGAAGCAGCCAGGAGGAAGGATCCAAGATGGTTACAGCTGTTCAGCCTCTTCCTGTGATGAAAGGCAGGAAGAGTTTAGTGTGGCCTTTGTGTGGTGTTTGGTGTTGGGGGGAGCGATTAGAAATGCTTCGGCCAGACAGAAGCAATGTCCCCTGAGTCAGGCTAAAGTCTCTTTACAGTGTTTCTGGCTGTCACTCTTTTACAGTTATAGTTACTCAGTTTGTTCTGCATGCTGCCGAACGAATTGATAATGATAACAGAATGTTGTCACTCTAGTTTGATCACGATAAGCCTTGGCTGCAGTGGTTTATTAGCTCATGAGCTAATATTTAAGTCTACAAAAAACTTGGGGCAATTTTTGTTTTCTTTTTCCCATGATTTTCATAACATGCAGGCCACTGACCATGAGGAAACACTTTTATATGTTAAATATTTACTTCTTCTGAACAGCATAGTCACAAATTAGCCAGGAAATGATGCAATTGCTGCTCATTTTTTTTCTAAGGAAGTTGTTTTTTATGAGATTATAGACTCTCAGTAGGAATCCAAGTCACGCAGTCATGTTTGGTTATCTGGATCAGAGTCTGCACTCCAGCTCACCCCAGTGATGCTGTATGGAGTCGAACTCAGGCCCCCTTTCAGGACGAGTTGTTTGGCTTTTGTACCAAATGAACACAATCTGTTGCCACAAAGGTGCAATATTTTCTGTCCCGTGTCATTAATTGATGTTTGAGATCGACTCATTACCTGTTTCTGTTCATTGTTGTCGTATGCAAAGCAGTACGGGTCAAACGTGAGGGCAAACAAATCCACCGCAGTTTCTTTAATGCATTGTCATTATTAAACCTCCTCATACTGGCAGGTGATAATTCTAAAATTACTATTTTTTCATGCGAGTTCTTAATTTAGTCAATTCAAATGAACAATATTTGAGCTGGAAAAAAAAAAAGAAGTATATTATGTTTTACTTTGGCATCAGCTCCAGCCTTTATTTCTGTCACTTATATTCACAAACTTCTATTCACCCAATCTCTGCACAGCCAAAGACTTGTTTTATGTTTTTTCTGTGTCTGTCTAGGGAGTTTGGGTGGAGGGATCCAGAACTGCCAGAGGTGATCCAGATGTTGCAGCATCAGTTCCCTTCAGTCCAGTCCAACGCTGCTGCATACCTCCAGCATCTCTGCTTCGGAGACAACAAGATCAAATCTGAGGTATTGATGATTCAAGTCAACAAATCTGACTAATCTGCAAGGGATTTTAACTTTTACTGCTGTGTTTTTGAATAAAGCAAAGAGGGCATGTATGTCTTAAACACCAATGAGTGAATCACTGCCTTCAAATCATTCATAATTTAAGTCTTTTATTTAATAATCTAGATCTAGCATCGCCCAGAAAATGTATAACAGAAATCAAATGTACAAGTTTACACCATGGAAAGCTAGGTAGATGAAAATAAAATATTGCAGATTTGAAATATACAGTATCTTTTCCTTGATTGAATCAATCTCTGCCACTTCACAAAATTTTTTTTTTGTAAATTATTTCAGGAAATAAAATGTCCTCTGTTAAAAATGTTAAAGAAAACAATTCATTAAAAAATCCTGAATGGTAGCAAATTTTAATCAGTTTCTAGTGCCCTTTTTTCCACTAAGTGGATGTTTCCTGAGAAACCAACTAACAAACAGATGGACGCAGGTGAAAACGTAATGTGTTTGGTGCAGGTTGATTAAGTTGTTGATTAAATGTTGGGAGAAGAAAAGGGATTTTCACACCAACCGAGAACATATTTTAACAGTTCAACCTTCAAGGAACGTTGAACTGCAACATATGAAGACTTTGCTGATAGTGGACTACATTGCATGAATTTAATGACACAACTTTTCTATTGATTGGAAACTTGTGCTGCTGTCTGAGAGAGAGAGAAATAGAGGTGACCCAAAATCCGAATTGTCGTCGCCCTTGAATGAGATGCTTGAAGGATGAAATGAAACATTTCCTTCAGCATCTGAATCCGTGTCTATATCGCTGATGCACTGTGCTATCGTATACTTCTCTGAACGGTTTGTTGTTATGTCTCTGCTTCTCTGTAATATTGGACAACACTGAAAAATAAATGAACTGATAACAACATTGATCATCAACTTGAAACTTATCCTCAATTACTACTAAAACAAGTTCCTATTTTTTGCTGACACCATTGGAGCTGTGCTTTTTTGGAAAAAAAAACAGGCAATTGACACTCAAACAAATTTTCCCAATTTAATGAACTAAAACCATTTTAATCCATTTCAGCCTTGTAAAAAAATCCCCTAACCCCCTAAATTATAAAAAAAAAAAAAAAATGTTTTTTTAATGCACCAAAGCGTGGCTCGTATCTCAGATTTTCACTCATATGACTAACAAAAAAATGGACAGAGCGACGGCTTGTATCTCAAAAAACTTGATTGTTGAACAGATCATATCTCAGGTTATTACTGTAGTTTGAATGGATCCAATGTATGCTGGTGTTTTGATTCAATTAAAGAAATGGGGATATACCTCTTTTTGTGGGGTCTATGACTCAGCCCAATATCTTATTCCTACCTCTACTAAACACTTCCCAGTTAGACATTGCTACCTAAAATGAATCAGCTACTAAATCTAAATCATTATTATCTTCACACGTTATCTGGTAGCTGGCCTGTTTCTGTGCGATCTCCCTCGCTAAAACATCTCTTTTGTCTTTTACGAGAGAGCAGGCAGACTGCCCTACTTTCTCTTTGTCTAGACGGAGTGAAGCTGGGAGGGCTGTAGACACACAGGGGTGGTGGGACAGAAAAGACTGTTGCTGGCATGTGAATAAGTCTTGCATCAGGGAATGAGCAGCTGAAGTTTATTGTGTCAAAAAAAATTAAAATAAAAATTGACAGATTTCCTCAACTGTGGTAGAAATTTTCTTTTTTTCCTAACTGAAGCAAAAACACACTAGAATAATGTTATTTACTGTGTACACACACACCAGCAACAACATTCTTAGAGGGAATGTGGTGCAAACAGATGGATGCATTGTTATTTTACACTCTTATTTGTGAGGTTTTTTTGCATTTGTGTTTTCAGATTCGACGACAGGGTGGCATCCAGCTGCTGGTGGATTTACTGGACCACCGGATGACCGACGTCCACCGCAGTGCCTGTGGAGCCCTGAGGAACCTGGTGTACGGCAAAGCTAATGATGACAACAAGATCGCCTTGAAGAACTGTGGAGGCATACCAGCTTTGGTCCGGCTGCTCCGGAAGACCACAGACGTGGAGATCCGAGAGTTGCTCACTGGTAAAAAGAATCATCTCAATCTTAGCAGTCGTTTCCTTTTTTTCTGGTGGTTTGGGGGTTCAGAAGATGTAGTGGGCAGTCTGCAGATAAAATGGTTTTGGGGGCAGATTTTACTGTGTTTTTGCTGTGTAAAATGAGCTTTAGCAAGTAGAATGTATGCTGCAATGATGATAATTTACTATCCATGTGCAACCTTTGGCACAGTCATTCATTTCACTCACCGACAATCACAATCGTCTCGTCTTGAGACGCTTATCCAAAATGTGGTTCACGGATTACGCTGGAACGTATCCCAGCTGCCTGCATACAAACATTCGCGCTCAAATTCTCAACACAAGGTAATTTTTGCCATTTCCAATTCACCTCAGCTGCATGTTTTTGGAGGTGGGAGGAAGTCGGAGAACCTGATGAGCTCCAACGCTGACAAGGGGACAATAAAAACTCCACATAGAAAGGCCTCAGATGGAAACAACACCAGGACTTTCTTGCTGTGAGGCAAAAGTGCTATCTGCTGCGTAAAAATGATGCTGACAAATACTGGAAACACCTGTTGATTTCAAACTTCTAACCTCATCAGGTTTATATTTTTAGTTTCCACATAGGTACTGTACATCGATTGATTAATAAGGAATCCTTCCCCACCAGCATCTTGCTGCAAAAGCATTTACCTCAAATATCCGACAGTCCCTGTCTAATTGCCAGCTGCACGGCGGCAGCAGGAAAATGACTTCTGCCTCAGGACAGGATGAGAGGTGACAGCGCTAAGAGAGGAACGTTACTCAATTTTTTACCTATTTAAGTCTTCCTGGGGTTATTCCAAACCTGAGGCCATGCAAAAATTGATTTCACCTGCTGCCAATCTTTGCTAATAAAGGCATCTCTACTCCGTGCCTGTAAGGAGCATGATATTTCATAATTTGACATGTCACAATCAGAGCTGTTCCTCATTAATGTCAGAATAGTTAAGTCGTTATAATTTGATGTTAAGGTGGAGCGATGCACGGAGCTTCAACTGTCTAGACTTCAGGTGTAGGGACAGTTTTGATGATTATTTGGGACAGGAAGTGATCAGATCAAGATAGACCAAGTAATGTTTCATTCTGGGCCATTTGGTGCTGATAGTCAGTAGATAAAATCATCCAGACTAATGTGTTTAATCATTTCAATATTTAAGAATGAAAGTTCATGCTCTAGAGGGCTTGTATCTCATCAGCAGATGGAGAATACTGAGATGGATCCATAACTAGGAGCTGTGCTACTTCTCATCCACGGACGGGAAGTCCCAAGATTCATGAAAATGGGATGAAAGAAATTTTAATTAATCTACTAAGAATGTCACTTAATTCAACTCAAGGATCTGTTTGATGAACAAATTAACTAGCATTAAACAGACTTTAATCGTAGCCAACTTGTCGCAGCCCGACACCCAGTGCGTTGTTCCCGATCTATAACTGTCAAGACGGCGACAAGACAAACTCGGTTGTACAAAAACTCTCTGTCTGAAGAGTTTTTGAAGGTTAATAATGAATTAGAGTTGTGACCCTGATTTACAGGATAAAACCCACGTTCATTTCTGGTAGGAGTTACTATAGTTACGTGTTTCTGTATGCCAACAGATGCAACTTCAGATTTAGAAAGAACTTTCTAACATTCACATCTTGCATTGTGAATGTTAGAAAGCTGAAGGTTGGAGTTTTAATGATCGTTTTTGTCTCAGTAGACATTTTAACATTCGTGTTTTTTCTTCACCATAACAAGATATTTTACCTATTTTACTCTTTATGTGCCATAAACACGCTAATCACATTTTAATTCAACTTTATTCAAATCTTGAAGATAGCTAGAATGTAAACATGACATTCGGATGGTAATTGAACCTGTTCTGCATCTAATCTCAACGTTCCTGAGTAATAAGGTTGGTTTTTGACGTAAAAAAAAAAAAAGCAGTATGTTCAATTCTCACCATTATAACATTTTAAATGTGACATGAAAATCATCCTGTCTTCATCCCACATGTCATCGAGGGCCCCACCCAAACTTATTTACCTTTCAAAGTATTCTAAAACCAAAATATTCTCGTCCCCCACAAAGGCTTCCCTTGACCCTCTAATCTCTTAAATACATACAACAGTAGATGTCGGGCCAACAGGAGATTCTCGTATGGGATAAACATTTTAAGCATCATTTATGGTAAGAAGAGACAGCCATGAATACTAATGCAAGCTGAATGTTTTTCCAGGACAGGACAGCCTTATATCAGGACAGTGAAACTGAGAGGTATCCTCGCATTTCTCCATAGAATACAATTATGTGAAGAGTACGGCCCACATGTTACCGACTCAGTTATGTATATCTATATGTATTTAGTGAGTATAGAAAAGGGTTTAAGCTTAGCTTAGATAGAAATAAAAGGGTTTTTTTTGTATCCTGCTAGAGTCTTAAAGAAGATTACCATATAAATTAGAGCAGTAATTCAAGGCACGCAGCACAGAAATCCCTCCTGTCACAAATTAATCAGCTGAACGACCGACCGGACGCAGACAGACCATGCTCTCCTCTCTTGCTTAAATACCCAGTGGAAATAGGTTTCTCATCCCGTCTTGCTTCATCTCTTTCCTCTTTTCCCATCCCTCCCCATCGTCTTTGCCTCGCTGTTTTTCATTCTTTCTCCACATTGAACATATTCTCAGCTTTTTTTTCTCTCTCTGGTAAGCATTTTGAATCAGGATCACAGTGGGAAGTCAAGCCGTCTGCATTGCTAGACTCAGAATCAGCAACACACACACACACACACACACACACACACACACACACACACACACACACACACACACACACACACACACACACACACACACACACACACACACACACACACAGGCTTGTTTGCTGCTAACGTTCTCTCGGTAACACGTACAGTTTACTTGATGGTGCAAAGTCACAAACAGGTCTCTGCTCCTCGAGCGATTTTTCTCTTTCATGCTTTGAACTGAATATTATCAGAGCTAATAAAGCTGGTTTGAATGAGAAGATATTAACTTTGACTCTGCAGATGAGAGGCGCCAAATGGCAGAGTTCTATCGATATCTTCATGCATATCTGTGGTCAGTCTTCTGTTGACTGTCATTGGTCAAGTTGACAGAAGTACAAAATGCATGTTGGGATCTGAATCAAAATGTGCCGAAGTGTTTTGGCACGCTGGCTGCCATCAATTCAGCTTTAGTTTGTGCTGCACTATTGCAAATGATTTTACTGCTGTTCAAAGTGTTTTCTGAGAGACGTGAAAAAGTACATTTCTGTAATAGAATCAAGAGGAAGGAAAAGATCGACACGCATGAAGGTCAGGCTGCATCTGCTTCTCTATTTGAAGGGGACTGTGACGCTGTGTGTCAAACAGTTTTTGATTATGTTGATCCTGGTGAGGTAAATATATTTTCATTTGTTTATTCCATTAGGAAACTGAAAATATTGATGTGTAATTCTTTCCTTAGAAACTAAAAATACAGACTAATTTTGCTGGGGATCTTTAAGTTTTGTGACGAGGCCATACATTTTGTCCTGATGAATTGACACGTGAATCCAATCCATTCTAGATGAAGAGGTTAAATGAGCCATAGAGACACATAAGCACCCCTCCTGACTCGTACCATACTTTTTCTTGTATGTCTTTTGCTCCCTTTTAAAATCAGTGTGCTGTCAGATGATATGGTTCCACTTGTCATTACAAAGCAACTTTTTCATGCAGTTACAACAGCATGCATCAGTACAAGTGACAGGTCTGGATTGCTCACTTTGCTGTCGCTCTTCAGCAGCAGATATGAATGTTGTCAGGCTCATACTGAAAGGGGGGGGCTCTCCACAGTATGGGGTGCAATCGCAGCACTCATCCAGTACAGGCAGAGTGAAGATATGGAGACTGACGAGTTATATTTAAAGAGGGAAGTGCATACATGTAGTTGATTATAGTCAAATTAAAGCACATTTATACAAAGGGTGGGATTTGTCAAAAAATAGGGGGGAGAGGGGGGCGATCAATAGGTCTAGTTCTTCTTTAGGTTAATGTTAGATTCTATGAGCCTAAATTCCAGATGACCCCGTCCACTCCCATCCGAAACAAATCACACCCTGTGTGTGTGTGTGTGTGTGTGTGTGTGTGTGTGTGTGTGTGTATTATATATAAAAATATAATTAATTATACATATATAATTTTTAAAAAATACTATACTTTAAGAAGTTGAAATTGAGGAAGCCAACATATAAACAAACAAAAAACCAACGGATTGCACCTTAAAAAAATGAACATACAAAACTGAGAAGCCACATAAGCAAACTTAATTACAAAAACAAACAGCAGCTGTGTTCCCTGTGGTTATGCTGCGCTCATTAACTTATTTTCAGTCCATTTTAACAAGATTTTAATGCAGCTTTTCTGGCTCAAGCTGCTTCACTGTTGCTGCTAAATAAATGTTTTAACACAAGACTGAAAGTCATTGCGTTAGAAATACATACCTGGTCATCTATTACTGAATATCACATCGATGAAGGAGCAGTTCACAGATTCCTTGTTTTCACAAAGACACCGGGGTCGACCTTGACACGATCATGAGCCGAGTTACAACTGTTCCAGTTTTTAATGAGGCACTAATGGAACCAGAATAAGTAAACATGATTTCACACTATGGTCAAGGCTCATTAACACAAAGATATAGTGATGAAATGTGATGAACAATGTATGACTCATGATGAAAATAAGGAGTAGCACTCACACTGAGAATTCTGGTTAGTGGATAGTTAACTATAAATGTGATGGCTACCAAAATACATGATAATAATAATCATCAAATAATACTCTAGTTACATCACACACATATTTGAGTGTGAACTGGCACCTCCCATTGCCAGTTTACACTCCAATCTGTTTTGTCCACAGGGTCTGGAACCCACCACCTTCCGGTCCCCCAGCCCCAGTGGACTGAGCTGCTGCTGCCCCCGTGATGTGATTAAAGGGGTCCTATTATGAAAAAAATAGATTTAATCTAGCAGATTTTTATTGAAAGAAACAAAAAATCTGCTAGACGAAATCAGGAGGCATAAATTCTATCCTTAAACCACGGAAAAATGTCGAATGGGGGGTATTTAAAATAAAGTCCCTGTTGTTTCTTACTAAAGTAATAAAATTTCATGTCGGTGCTATGAAATAGAGACAGTTTTGAGGATGATCTTGAGGATGCAAAAAGGATTACAGCAATAAAATTCAGACTCATCCAATGCATTTTTGAAAGGACTCATCAGCCTTCTGCAGACCTATAAAACTGGCTCCTGGTGCACACAGCGATGATTGGAAAAGGGTTCTTCTCTTACGGCAAGGGCACAACGCTGTAATCAAGGTCAAACACTTTTAGCTAGTTAAGTGTGAGCTGCTCCTGAATTTCCTGACGTCACTCATCACTTGTTGATCAGATTGGACTAGAATTGATCATTTTTACTTGTTAATTCTGTGCACACAAACATGGTAGAGCTAACCCTGAGCCTCGCCCTACTCACATTTATGTTATTAAATGTCAACCCTTATGATACTTATGATAATTTAACCCCATATAATTGGAGGGATGAAATTCAACAGTAAAATAAAATATAAAAATATCTCACTCAACACACATATTGTGCCACATAATGATTGGATTTTGAAAAGAAAAAAAAAGTCATCAATACATCAGATGAAATTGGAAAGCATGAGGGAGGTGAAATGCAGCGGTGAACAAAGATATTTGTGGCAATGTTGCAAAAGAGAAAAAAAAATATGACAGGGGAATAAAAATGCAAATGAGAGATGGGAAATGGCTTCAGACATAAAGAGAGATAGTCAACATATTCATTTCCCCACACTCTATATAGCATCACATTCATAACCTCCTGCTGCCACTCATGATGTAAGACTGAGGCAATTAACGTCTTTCATCTGTCATACACTGTGTGTGTGTGTGTGTGTCTGTGTGTGTGTGCGCACGTGCACAGATCAAAGATAAAAATCCCGCTGCCTTTCACCTCAGGGAGATGATGTCATTCCCTGCACAGCAGGAAGTGATACTGGCAAACAGCTGACTTTACTCACCATTTTACTCACCTTTTTTTTTTCTTGCAGCTGCAGTATGACATCATGTGTCGTTTCATTTCGGAATATATGAAAATTTTATTAAAAATAATTTGCCACATTTTAGAAACCTAGAAAATTAGAAAACAGGAAATCCTCATATTCTCTGCGATGGGAGCTATTCTTGAAGTTATTGTTCTTTAATATTTTTCCTAAGGACAGGATAGCCATATGTTTTCCAATTACAGTATTTAAATTGCCAGTTAGTTACAAAACATAATGGATAATGTATTCTATGACAGAAAAATTAATTCAGTTCTACTGTGTTGATGTGTTACTGTGCGGAAATAGAAATAGGGAATTGACCTGGCATATTGTTAATAATGGGTTTTGACATCTGATTTTTTTTATTTCATTCTATTTTATTTTACATGGATTCTTCTTAGCATCTAACCAAACCAAAACATTTTGTAATGACTAATCTATAGAAGGAAAACCCATATTATATTTATGACTAATGCCACAAATCATAACGCTTTCATGATGTATTTTGTGTATGTAGCATTAGTTTGGGACAGAAAATAATTATAGTGAATCATGAATTTGCAGCATTATAGGTCTTGCATGTAAATATTGCTTTTTAGAGGTTTTAGAAGATTTTGCATCTGTATTTGTATTTATATAGATTCAACTACACCTTAGTGTAGTATTGTAAGATTACAAGATGGAGGTCCTTTAAAATACTTTGAACTATCCGTTTCCTTTTACAGAACGCTAGACAGGAGCTCTTATAAATATAAAACAAGGTGTTTTATATTTGCAGCTATTACCTTATAGATAAGAACTATCAAATGGCCAACAAGTTATCTGAGAGGCTACGCTCACCAATTCTCTTTACTTTTGTAACTGTGAACATAACAGATTGCCTGCCCGTTCATAATAATGGTAAATATATATTGATGTTTTTAGAGTTATTAGAAAGTATATTATCAATATAGTTCATTATCATTATATTAATACATGTTATCTAAACACTCTGCTACTATTTAAGCTAAATCTTCTGAGGAGGAAACAAAGAGCGGTAAAACTGACCTTTCCTAAGATGACATAGAGAACACATCTTTGCTAATGTGTGAGTCACAGCTTATTAAAATCAAGAAGATAGATGCCCATCTTGCCGACGTTTCGTCTAACCTCGGTCACCGGTGCATTAACTCTCCGCATAAACGTGAAAGGTCCACAAGGCCGATGGAGTTCACGCTGATTTGTTGAGCGTGTGTTGTCAAGGGCGTGTCGACGCAAATGCACAAAGAGAGATAACAGAAACCATAATTACAGTCACACTGTTCGGCTGAGTGAACAACACCATGCTAAAGAGATGATGGCTTCATCCAAACACATTCAGGCAGATCTGAGGATAGCATGTTGTATTACTATTACAGCTATAATTACAGCCATAAAGGATAAAAGCAGATATGAAGAGGGGATCCAACTATGATTATATGAGCACATTGATTAGGACATAGTTACTTTAAAAAAAACAACAAAAAAAACAATCAGTCAGAATTATGATGTGCACGTCCCAAGGTGTGTGTTTGTGTGGGCGGACCACTCAGCAAATCAAAGTGTTTTGCAGCAAAACGGCATGATTTGCCTCTTGACCTCTCTGTCCTTTTCTTGAAAGGCTGTACGTGTGTGTGCGTGTGTGTGTGTGTGTGTGTGTGTATGTGTGTGTGATTGGTAGAGTGAGTCTCTGGAGAGGAGAGCTTTTGTCTGTTGAATGGCCACTCAGTCTGTACTTGTGTGTGTGTGTGTGTGTGTGTGTGTGTGTGTGTGTGTGTGTGTGTGTGTGTGTGTGTGTGTGTGTGTGTGTGTGTGTGTGTGTGTGTGTGTGTGTGTGTGTGTGTGTGTGTGACGACTGACAAAAACAGTGAACAGTAATTGGTAGGCAAGAGAAAACGCTTTCACTTTCTTGGTTGGTTGATCACTGAATTCAGGTGAGGATTAAGAGCGGGACAAGGCAGCAGTTGAATTTTGTGGAAATAATTTACTGTCTTCAGTACTTTCTGAAGTTGCTCTTTATTAATTACAGCAACACCGTGGTGACAATAAATGAAATGTTACAGTTATAGATATTACAAGACTAGGTTTTATAAAATAGACTAACACAAGAAATGGATCGTCAACTTTTACGGGTTTGTTAAAATTTGTAAGTCAGATTTTCTTCAGTATTTGGTAAACGTCTGCATTAAAATGTTTGACGTTTTGCTGCACATGATTAGGACTATTTAAATTGGGGTTACCTGATTAATGCCCTTTGCCTACACAAAATATGGAATAAAAATAATATTATTATTTACCAGATTTATTATCCCTCTCCATTTTTATGAATAATCTTTGGTTATGCACAGTTGTTCAACCAGTTTTCACTGTTGAACACTCACTTTTTTTTGCAGTCTGGGAGCATCAATATGTAATAAGCACAATGCTCTATGGTGATGTTTGCTTCAAACTAAATGCCAACTCTGTAATAACCAGACCCATAGGAATAAGAATAGAGGCCAAGCATATTAATGACAGATATCAACCGATGCAGCATCCAGTATGACTCACAGTATCCCCACAGACAAGCAGTTATTAGTTGTTGACGATTGTGTGGATTTTGGTTCTTTCATTTATGGTGTTAATCATGTAGTGTGAAGCAGACACTAGATCTTCTTTCTTTTCATTTGTGAATATTTGCTTTTTCTGCCTTACAAGTGGCCTCTGGCAGTTGCTGGGCTAGCAATAACAAATTGTTCTCAATATTTTATGTCATAATAATAATTTTAAATCAGCAAAATAACAGCAATTTGTAACATTAGAGTCCATACAGAAAGGTCAATCCTAAGCGGCTCTTATTATTGATTGTTTGGCTGAGTTTCTGGTGTCTGGCGATGCTTTCTCTTGTGTTTTCATCTAAAAACGTGCGATAAGCTGCTCTTGGAGCTTGTGATAACTGAACTTATAGTGTTATTTTGTTCCATTAAGCAGCTGCAGTAAGATTGTGAGCCCGTATGACCAAAAAAAGTTGGCTGTTGTCAATGTTAGTATTCACATTTTTCCTCAGTGTATTTCTTCTATTTCAAAGGGCCATTTAACTCCTTTTGAAAGAATCTGTTTGATTT
Organism: Antennarius striatus; assembly: GCF_040054535.1. Taxonomy (NCBI): domain Eukaryota; kingdom Metazoa; phylum Chordata; class Actinopteri; order Lophiiformes; family Antennariidae; genus Antennarius; species Antennarius striatus. Next base: position 18,175,931 of record NC_090793.1, read on the forward strand.
TCTAGACTGCAGTAAATAAGTGAAAACAGCATTAAATTTCTGTGTATTTGATCAAGCTTCTCTCTAAAATCTACTAAATATTTCAATGTTGTTGTTTTTTGCCCTGGAGACTCCGTGGATGCTTCTCCTCCATTGTTTGTCCTTTTCCCTGCAGTGATTTTCACCTCCTGTCTGTCTGCTCTCCTGTTCAGGTGTCTTGTGGAACCTGTCGTCATGCGATGCCCTGAAGATGCCCATTATCCAGGATGCCCTGGCTGTGCTGACCAATGCTGTGATCATCCCTCACTCAGGCTGGGACACATCTCCTCATACGCAGGAAGACCGCAAACTCCACCTCCACTCCTCCCAGGTCCTCCGTAACGCCACGGGATGCCTGAGGTCAGTGCTTTTATTTCTATTTTCTTTGTTTTCACATGTCCCTAAAAGTTCATACATTAATTAGTACAAGTAGTCCTCAACCTAAGAACACAATTGGTTGTGAGAGGTTGTTCGGAAACTGAAATGTTTCTAAATCGTTATTTATCAAATTTCAATTTATAATCTCCATTTAAGGTCATTTAAATGTCATTACTACAGTATTTGAAATAAAGTACTATTCCAGAAGACTTACCAGAACAATTACAAGACAGAAAAACCAAAACATAAATGAAATAAAATACTGTAGTACCATAATGTTGCTTACTTTTAGAGAGAAGGAACAGGAGAAGAAGGGAGGAGTTGTCAGAGGCAAAGTTGCCATAGTAGGGGTTGTCGCCCCTACCACTACCATCACTTGCCTTGTGCTTTTTGCCAATACCACTACCATTACGTACAAGAACAAACTGGGGTAGAACTATGGGACTACAGTAGTTGGGTACGGCGGTGCACGGTTGTTCGTATCTCCGAATGTTCGTAAATCGAATGTTTGTATCTTGAAATTTTCCTGTATTCATAGTAGCAACTTGTGTAGTGGGATCATTTATTTATTCAACTTAGAATAGAATGTTTTGTTGTTTGGTCTATTATTACCGATCACAAGGGCTGTTATTTTTAGATGTTGTATTTTTACCCACTGCACGCAGAGAACCGACAGACTTAACTGACTTAAATGACTCAGACTTAAATGACTCACCACTCGGGGCTTTGGATTTGCTGGGGTTCTTTGTTTCCTCATGTTAGACATGATGCTAGACATCCAGTGATACAGTCTGGAAGGAGTAAGCCTATGACACACATTTGAAGCTGTTTTGGCTCTACAGTCCAAAATGTTGAAAGTTAAAAGGCAGACCTCGGGTAATGCTTAGCAATCCAGTGTCAGATGCTACCATCTGTGTTTTGATATCATTTTCCATCCAGCTTTGAGGAACATTTGCAACATATTTTTAAAAGACAAAGTAAAGTTAAGCCCCTGTAATTTACTAAATACCTCTTAAAACATAAAATTATCAACTTATAAACTTATCATGGTACATATGTTAGCCAAAGGGTAGCTGTTTTAAACCAGCTTGATGCTGTTGACGTAGGTTAGCACAGATTTCTCAGAATGTTTCTGCTGACAGGTTTTGTCGGCTGTAAATGATGAAAATGATGAAATTTTTCAAAACTAAATCAAGACGGCAAAAGTTAGAGGCCAGAAGTTCAAAAATAACAAGCTGAGAAAGCAGCAGAGAAGAGAGGAGAGGACATGAAGCAAGACTACCATTCTCTAGGTGTCACTCTGAATGACCTCCTCATTAATATAAATCTATTTATCACAGCAGCAGTAATTATAAGACTAACATTTACATGATTTTATGCTTAATTTCCCCTCATCAGCTGAAAATTTGCTACATATTGTTATCAGCTAATGACTAATTGCATGAATATACAGAGCGGTTTTCAATTATTTCCCCACCAAAATGTGCAAAGATACCACGTGTGTTTCTGCAGGACATTTATTCTTAGGACTGATGAAGTCGTACGTATTCCTACACTTGTTTTATTCTGCTAATGATGAGTATAAACAACGCTGCGATAAGAAGTAGGGATGATGAAGGCATGTTCCATAGATGTGGTGTCAAACTAAACTTAAAAGCTGATACATCATCTGTGTGTGTTTGCGTGCGTGTGTGTGTGTGAGAGACAGAGAGAGACAAAGAGAGAGAGAGAGAAATGCTGAAACAGCACTCCGGCTTCGGTCTTTGTTCTGTACAATTCGATAATGGATAGAAGTCTTAGCTTTTGGAATTGCGTTTTCTAAGTGCTTTGTGGGATTTCATCTCAAGGAATCCATTTAAATGTTGTTTTGTATTGCAATCTGCCTTAAAGCTATCCAGACCTGACTTTTAACCTTCATGCCAGACTTTCTGCTCCCTCCATCCTGCAAAATTCAATATAAGTCAAATGGAAACTTTAAAAGTTTTTAATCCTATACCTCTGAAACAATCTTAAAAGGTGTGTTATGTTCTGAGGAGGGGTTGAGGACCCCCCAAAAAATGCATTTGAACAACAGTTAGAGAGCAGGATGCAACCCCTCATGGGACAAGTCCAAAGGAAAAGAAGAAGTTGATTATTATAGCAGGATCACATTTGATTGGCTGTGGACCAGCAACATAAACAAACACGTTGGACCCCATTGGTCTGGATCCAGACCCATTAATTACCGTTCTGCCTTAGCGTGTGTCACAAACATTTAAAATAGCTAATGATGGGGTTTGATGAGAGTGAATTAACCTCCCCCGGTTTGGTTTAAATAAACACCGCATCTATTAAATAAATAAAAACTAAATAATAACCCCATTAATCACCATTTTCTTCAAATAGAAACATAATTCGAGACAGCTATTCATCCATTAGATATCTATACACATACTATTTGTTGGTGAGTGTTACTTAAAGCTGCATGATGAAATTACCATATCTAAGACAGTGCTCATAAATATTTCTAACACATGTGTGGGTTGTGTATCAGATATGCTTGATCTGCTCCCGATTTCCTTTCAACCAAAACATTTCATCATCAAAAGTAAAAGCACGTCTCGCCGAAACTACAATGACAACCGAGTGTGAAACATCCACAAATTGCGTACATCTTTTCATACATCTTTTCGCTCTGAAACGCTTTTACATTTATCAGATAGCCTTTGCAGAAGAATGTATTTTTTTAACAGAGTAAATAGGTCCGTTTGCTGTGCGACAGCTTTCCTCTGTGTTACGTTTGACATTTGAAACATGACCATGAGAGATTCTAAATGTCTCCTCTGGAGGATGTGACAAATGTTGAGGGATGATGATACCGTGACAACACTTGCATCCCTGTTTCGAGTGTTTGAGCATCTCTTCATTTCTCTACCCAACGACTTGTGTGAGACATTAATCCCGACCACAATATGTTTCCTCACCTGCTCCCTATGAAAAATAAACTATTGAGGCTTTAGCTGCATCTTCTATTATTGCAGGTATGTGTGTGTATGTGTGTGCGTTGCAGGAAAGTATTTGAGGTGTGACTCAGCTTCCAAAAACTCAGGAATAATTCGTCTTTCTCACGTCTCGTTAGGGAACGCTGGGAGTCTGATGAGAGATTGAATATTTCATGGCAGGTTTGGTATATCTCTGGCCACCTGCGCCCGCTCTCCCCCTCCGACTCCCATCATCCTCCCTGCTATCTCACGTTCCCCCTTCTTCACTCTTTATTTACCTACTTCTCCCTCACTCCATCTTTCCATTACTGCACTTATATTCTCTGTCATACTATCCCTTCCTTTATCACGTTTGTCATCTTCTGTCTCAGCTCGTCTCCTCCTCCATCTTTCTCACGTACACGAACGCACATTTATTCTGTCTGTGTTTACTCGCTGCTCATTTCCTCCCTCTCACAGGAAGTCCTCAAACCTGTGACGCAAGAGAGCTGGATATGAATTATGCAGTGTAAATTTGCAGATGTGAAAATTAATTTTGCATCAACTAAGAGTTATAGAAGCAATAAAAAGAGGCTATATAAAGAGGCTTTTAGCAGGATTACACAGTAAATTAAGTATACATTTTGAAAGTTATTCTCATTCCTAAACCCCAACAATAAAGATTGTTTCAGAGATAATAAAGAGCACAATATCAGGTTTCTTTGATCGGATGAACAAATGTGCAAATACTATGTCAGTTATGTAACAAGTCTTCAATCCTTAAAAAAGGAGAAATTACAAACCCCATGCTGTGAGCTGTAAACACACCAACATGTGAATGGAATTCTTGCTTTACTCGTGGCATCATTTGACTTCTTCATAAGTAAGAAATATAAGAAACACTGTTTCCGGGTGATTGATGTTGGAGCCATAGGAGGAACTGTACTTGAGGGATTATAGCAAACCAAACTTTTTGTCAAGTAATACTGTATGGCTATCCCCGACCGCCTGATGACCTGCCATTAGTCGGAGTAGCCCGTGGAGGATCCAGCCTTCCTCAGGCTTCATTGGAGACGAGGCCTTTCCCTGCAGGGAACACCCCGCCAGCTGTTTAACCAACATCTGTCCTCTGCTCAAGTGGTTTTAGAGAATGATTCCACAGTCACGATAATGTCCCCCATTTCTTACTTAATGATCTACTGAAAACTGGATGTGTCTCGTCTAGAGAATCTCAATGCCGGTAGACATTTAGGATACAGTTCTCCACAAATTTCTCATTCTAGTTGAAATTTTGCACAGGGATTCAAAGCGTAGCGGTATTTGTGTCGTTCCCATCTGCAATATGAATTTACATCCACTTGTTGCTTTGCATTGACTTTTGCTTGCCACTACTTTTTAAATGTATAATGCCATCTATAATAATCTATTTCCTACTTGTTTATGACATAAAATGTGATTATGTATCATCATGAACTGTACATTTAAATCATAAAGTTAAGTGGAAATAATGAAAATGATGATTACGGCCTAAAACAAAAGCAGCTAATGGACTTGTACTCAGACGCACACCCATATGGGCATAACAGTATGCTTCAACATGTTGACACACACACACACACACACACACACACACACGGGCTGCCATTATTGAGGTCTGTGTATATATGTGTGTGTGTCTCTGTTTTGTAACAGGAATGTGAGTTCTGCAGGCGAGGAAGCCAGGAGGAGGATGAGGGAGTGTGAAGGCCTGACAGATGCTTTGCTCTATGTGATTCAAACTGCTTTAGGGAGCAGTGAGATTGACAGCAAGGTAACATCCAACTCACAAACACACACACACACACACACACACACACACACACACACACACACACACACACACACACACACACACACACACACACACTATCACAGCCTATAGCTCATCTTCACCGATAACAACCTGCATACAAACACACACATATACACAATGACATTTCAAATAAAAAGTCCTATGTAAGTGTGTGGCTGTTTCTAGGTATTTTTCGTTTCCTAAAAGTGTTTTTCAATATGATTATTATGTCAAAAAGTATTTCAAATTAACATAAATTTGCATGTATTACAGTACACGCAACTGTGAATTATCCATCTTTTCAGATTGTAATTACACACTGTATATTCATGATAATCTGTATAAATTGTTTGCCTGTGGTTTTTGTGTTAATATTCAGGCCACAAACTACACAAGGTGGAAAATATGTGTTTGGACATAGAGTATTTCTTGCTGTGCTGAACAAATAACAATTTTCTCATGAATATAGCCTATGTTAAGTTATTTAATGCTAACTGAACCACTTATAATATTTTAAGGTGTTCCTCAATGTCATGGACACACGATCCTTTCAGACGCAAATAGTGTGATGGGTGTATTTACATCCTGCAAATTAACGGATCCAAACATTTCTACCATTCAGGGAGAAAGCAGCTTTTGGATATGACCGTTGTTTGTCGCTAAACTCAATGTTTGATTAGTTAGTGACGGCTCATTCAATGGCATTCCTATGTCAAACCATAAGCCAATACAAGAAAGATATCGCTGTACAAGACAGAACATATTCCTGTATACTCATATCAAGTATGGCATCTGTCAAAAACACTCCTCTGTTTGTCTTTGCAATATTTATAGTGAGAAACAGTTTTCTTTACTCATCACTCAAGCTTTTTTTTTCTTTTCGGAATGCTTGTATTTTCCTTGAGGCAGTTGTTTCAGTTCCTCATGCCTTTGCATGCATGAAAGAAAACTTTTTCCAGGAAGATGTGTGAATCAGTGCAAAAAAATATCTTGGAAGAACATTCCACAGTTTCATATAAACAAAAGCATCGGGAAAAAATGCTGTCTAAAATATCACATGTTTGAAAATGTTAACAGATTGATTAAAGCTAACACATTGTGATAGAAAAACAGAGTATCAAGATATCTTACATTCTTTCTCACTCAATCCAGATGGCCAGTGACACAGAAGCATAGCGAGATTGTGTGTGTAGTGGGGTTTTTTTGTGACAGCCTGTGAGCAGCCATCCATGTACATCTGCTTGTGTGCATATGGTCCCGTGTGTGTAAAGCTTGTCTAACTGTGTATATGTGTGTGTTTTCTTCGCTTTTCTACCTTTAGACTGTAGAAAACTGTGTGTGCATCCTGAGGAACTTGTCGTACCGTCTGGCTGCAGAGACATCACACAGCCAGCAGGGGGGATCAGAAGAACTTGACGGTCTGTTGTGTGACACTGGTGGGAAGGATGCCGAGAGCTCCGGATGCTGGGGCAAAAAGAAGAAGAAAAAGAAGGGACATGACCAGGTGACGAGACAATATCAAATGTTTTCCTCAGTTAATTTTCTATATACGCATTTTTTTTATTTGGTTGGTTTGTCAGCAGGTTTTTTGATGATGGGTCCAGGTTCAAAATGAAAATGTAACTTTTCTTTTTTTTTTGCAAGATAGGTTATTTTTCCTCAATCATGCAAAAACTACTGAAGCAATTTCCACAAAATATATTGAGTAGTGGGGTGTTTGGGTGACTCATAGGTAGAGAATTGCACTCTCCTGACAACCATGTCCCTGATTCCTTTTTTGATTTCCGTTTTGATTCTGTCAAATATTTATTGCTATTGCATCATGTTAGGTAAAACTCAGCTCAAGGTTGTGTGGATCTCTTGATTTCACAATGTATCTGAGATCTACGTATCTGATAATAAGATCATTGTCCTCTGATGACTTGTGTTGGTTGGCATTTGAATACTATTTTGAGAATTGAAGACATCACAAATTCTACGGTTTCACATCTCAAAATGCAAAATGTTTATTTAAGTGTTTCTAACATTTCTGAGGATTCATGGGGGATTCTATGAGTAATGTCGTCTTTGACTGGTTTACATCAACTGTCTTGTTATAAGAATCTCCTCCTGCCCTTAGCAAAAGGATACCACTGATCCTGACTGATTATGAACAGCAAAATCCAAAGGCTCAGTCCTACTGATCAATATTCATTTAAGCTAAGGGACAGTGTTTGGTCTCAGCTAAAGTGTTCTACTTTCTCAGACTTTCAAAAGATGCCATGTTAACTTTTGATGTCTTCCCAAGTCTTATCCATTGCCCATTTATACAAATGCACACATAGCTGGTTCATATTTTTTGCTGCGATCATCCTAAATTAAGCAAAAAATTACTTAATTCAGAAATAAAAAGTCTATCCTTCAGTTTCCTGTAACCTCATATCTTGAATTTAGTCTAAACATGCTCATACAGGCTTCAGACATCCCACTGCTTCTGATCCATTTTTGTCATGGAACTGTGACTAGAATTCAAAAATGATAGATGAAACAGATCTCTTAGTAAAAGAAGCACTCTGTTGTGTGCCAGTGTAGTGACAACAGTGCGAAATGCCTGCCCAATCAAAGCCGAGTATGCTAATCATTGGCTTGATGCTGAACAGGCTCACAAGTTGAGATGAGAGTGGCTGCAGTCACAAGTCCCTGTGTGAACCTGACTGGATCACAGATGGCTTTAATGAGTGGAGAGAGCTCAAGGTGCGGACTGCATGTGGACATAGTGCCTGTGGATCTGCTGGGATAGGCTCCTGCAGCACCCATGACACCCCCCAAGGTGGAAAAGCACCTGAAGACGAGATGATCACAGTTGTCTCATCTTCTAGGAAACGGATGGATGGATATTTCTATTTGCATATCAACGTCTGAGGAAATGGAAGCTGTCAAAAAATGCCCAGTGCGAGACAGTTCTCTAAATAACAGAACCGACTTCATACCCGAACAGACATTTGTGCGATTTGACCTCTATTTACGCTTTTTGTGCAATGATGCTCTGTACAGAAGAAAGCATCTCTGGGCCATGGGTTTATTGGTGGTTTGGATATGTGAATAATATCCAAATCATTTTGATTCTGATATGATAAGAGTGCTGCTTCCAGTTTAGGAGCATTTCATGTTATTGTTGGTTCAAAATATCCTCAGATGAGTATTTATCAATTCACTGCAGCTTTCTTTGATACCCTGAATATTTGGGAAACATATTCACCCACCACCTGTACTATTAAGTTCTCTAGAATAATTCACATGAGTCACACAAGCTTGATGATGTCATAAAATTACATCATCTTGGTGCAAAGCTTTCTGTTTTCTCTGTGTAGCATCATCAGTCTGTGCTAACAGGTTTCTAGAGGAACAGATAATCATATCTACCCCGAAAGAGAAACCGTAAATCAGAAAATACCACATGGTCAATCCATATGTGGAGTTTTATCCTGTGTTTCATTAAAAATGTTAACACTCTTGCTGCTGTGATTGACAAAAATCAAACCTCTGCCTCAAATAATACTCTATCCTCATATCATGGTAATAAGCAATCAGCATTGCATTCTGGTTGACTGGAAGGCATGTTTTTCCAACTTAAAGTGAAGCCATGGTGATTATAAAATCCCACATCCATGGCGCATCAGAATGGGTAAATTATATATTATCCCAGCATGATTTTTTTCCCTTTTCATTATTAAAAACAAAACAAAACAAAACAACACACATACACACACACACACACACACACTAGAAGAAGATTTTAAAATGTTTTTCCACTTGTCAACGTTTTTGCACATCCAAGCAAAACCAGTGAGATGAGGGCTTTTAAAAGTAACCCTGGAATCAGATTGTAAAGGGACAAATCATAACCGCTTTCTACTGATAATGTAGACCACCCCCCCACCACACACACACACACACACACACACACACGATCTGTCTGTCTCCACTCCAGTGCAGCTGTGGGTGATTACCATGAAGTAGTGATTTGGGAGCTTGTTGGGAAGGGTAAAACACAAAAAACTGTCAGAGTAATTAGTGGAGAGAATGAGGAGAGGAGAGGAGGAAAGGATGTGTTGGTGGAGAGGAAAGAGTCAAAAAGAGGCTGGGCAAAGGGGGAGGCTGGAAAATAAAAGGGTGAGGGAGAGAGGGGGGTGGGGGGGAAGTGGTTGAGTGGTGATATCAAACAGGGTAGCAAAAAAAAAAACCCCAAAAAAAAACAACATGAAATATTTTTTTCAATGCAGTGTGTTGGCAATATTACATCGCCTTAGCAGATGTGATGTGAGATTACATCATTGCAGATGGTAGTAGAAAACATTTTGATCATCCAAGTCATATCATTATGCATGGTAGACCTATTATCGGATCAGAATCGGATAAAGAATAATCTGTAAAGGTGAACATGTTTGGGACAAACAGACCAGTATTAATCAGCTGTAATAAAAACAAAGTCATTGAGGTAATATTCACAGAAAATATCTACTACTGTATCTAGGTGTTCACTAACCCACTAACCCAAATACTATTCTATCTCAGTTGTTGTTTTCATGTCTTTATATCTCAGGCTTTTCATTGCAAATAGATGTCCAGCTAAGCTAACATCACCTCCATGAGTTCATTATAAGGACTTTCTTGAATTTATCAGCAGTTCCCTATCAATATGGCAAATATTGCAAGCATTTTTTTTTTTTTTGGCCCTACTTATTCTTTCTGTCATGGAACTGCTACAACAAGGGAGGAAAGTGAATTAGGACTGACAATGACAACTAAGAAAACCAATCAGGCAAAGAAGCCAGACTAAATGATGAGGTGTCTGACTATTGATCTCCCCTCAGCCCCAGCATCCCATACACACAAGGAACGGCACTGAGAACAATTCTGAAACAACAGCTATGTGATACTGGCTTTTACTTTCGCTATTTTTATTTCTATTTATTTTTTTCTGATTTTAAAATAGATTTAACTAAAGAATAGCAGTTACAGCACTTTCAAAATGATGCATTGTAATGGATCATATGTTAGAGGGATGCGTGAAACAGCAAGTCCAATATCCAGCCCGGGGAAAGAGCTAAAGATTACCTTGTGTTGCAAATTAAATTATTGTGTTCATAATTCACCTTCTCATCAATGGTTTAGCCAAATGCCAGCGGCACTAATCTGTGAGAATTGTATTCCAGTGTCATTGACAAATCTCCCCATGGGCGATTTAATACTGACGTAGATTATCTGTGTTTATTTATTTCTTTTAAATGCATCATTAGTACGGGAAGAAGTGTCAGATTTCAATTACAGAGGAGATAGAAAAACAGAAAATAAAAACAAATGAATGCCACCTTATTTATATGTATTAACTCTCTTCCCATCGTTTCCCTGTTCTTCCCTGGGGGGATCATTCTGGCACTGTACCACAACTCACACACAATTTAAAAGCTTTTCTATTCTGAATTATGTCTCATCCTCTGCAGTGGGATGGCGTCGGTCCGTTTCCGGACTTGGCAGAGCCCCCGAAAGGCATCCAGATGTTATGGCACCCCACCATTGTCAAGCCCTACCTCACCCTGCTGTCTGAATGCTCCAACCCAGACACCCTGGAGGGAGCAGCTGGGGCTCTGCAGAACTTGGCTGCTGGCAGCTGGAAGGTAAGGACTGCTGTTCCAATGCCTGTGATAATATAATATAACAACACCGAAGGGCGTCTGCAAATATGATAAAATTACAATGTGGGGCGAAAAAGTGTTTTTAAAGTCAGAAATCAGATAGAAACAACCCAAAACAGCTATCTAGTACAAATCATTGGGTACGAATGTCTCCAAAATAAACACTTTATTGCACTGCAATTAATAATAAAAATCGCATTTTCATCAATATGGTTTAAATAACAGCATAAATTACACAAAGGGAGCATTTGATGACTGTGTCAGGCTTCAATGTTAGTCGTTTCCCAGCCTCATTGATTTTTTAACTGTCAGTTAAGTTGATGGATGGTTTCGACTGAACAGCTTTTAGGCAAACAGACTATAATCCTGTGTTTGACAGATGTCTGTTCTTATGAAAGAGAGATGACTAAGAAGATTCTGGTGAATCATTGATGGATGAGATATATTGTTATTACTCCTTTGTTAGACAAGGCCTTACAGACTGCTGCAGAGACAAGTAATGGACCTTATGTTGAATTTTTGTCATTTTGTTACACTGAGTTGTGTTTTGTTTTTCTTTAAACGTCTGATCAATATACCAGGAAGACAATACATCAGAAAAAAAATACACCAAAAAAAAAAGGAACAGATAATATAAAATATATGTCTTTGTTCACCCCCCACAACCTTCCTGTCCAGTGGTCTGTGTATATTCGTGCTGCAGTGCGTAAGGAGAAGGGCCTCCCCATCCTGGTGGAGCTGCTGAGGATAGACAACGACCGGGTGGTGTGTGCCGTGGCCACCGCGCTGAGAAACATGGCTCTGGACATCAGGAACAAGGAGCTCATAGGTGAGCTGTGAGTTTACAGCCAATAAAGAGCATTAATGTGATCATTTCTGCACTTATGGACGGTAATGGTCCTGACTCACCGAATTAGTCCCTTCAGTTACAATAAATGTGATATATGTTTCAGTAGAAGTCTGTAGCTGAAAATTCTTTTGAAAAGGAGTTGCAAATTTTTATTTTCCTGTTGCTTTTTATTTGTTGGGGTGCCTGACTGGCAGTGAAATTGTGTATCATTCAAATAGAAGAGAAATAGGCCTCAGTGTTATTTAGTGTCCCCCCCCATTCTGTAAGTAAATAGTAACACTGCTCTGACTGACTGATGCTTGTTTTTCCTTTGGAGTGATGTCGGTAATAAACTCCACGTTTCTGCTGGTCTCCATAGCAACAACCTCCTGCCTTTTTCTGCTTTGTCTGATGCTTGAGGCTCTCAGATTTGCGTGTGTGTGTCTGTGTGTGTGTGTGTGTGTGTGTGTGTGTGTGTGTGTGTGTGTGTCCTCTTTTAGCATACAAACCAGTCATGTGTGCAGTATGTGTAGGCTGCAACACCAGACTTTCATCCCACAGCCATGGGCCATGTATATTATGATGGGACACAATGTCCTGCCATTGCTTGTGTGGTGTTAACATGATGATAGTGTTGAAATAACATTGGAGAGACAACATATTGTCTTGTTGTTTCCTCAGAGCTCTTAGCAGTAGTCAATAGTGTCTGCACAAACAGGCTCCCTGTGAGATAACTAGTGTCATCGCTGCAATGCTGCACACTAGCTTCAGACCATCAATGCACTTGTCGATATAGCCAAAACTGCAATTATATGGCAATAGCCAATAAATGTGCATGATTAATCATTGACATCATTGCTAAATCAGGAAAAAAAACACATACAGTGCCCCCTTGTTCCTCGAGGTTAATGCGTTCCAGGAACCACACGCGATTAACAAATTCCGCGATAGAGCGACAAACTATTAATCTTATTATTCGCGGCAATTTAAATGTTTATGAACCCTCCCCATACTGATACTAAACCCCCCTCTATCTGTGTTACCTTTTATCACACTCTTATAGACTGTTTAAAGCACTTTTGCGTCTCATGTAAGTCCGCGACTCACGGAACGGAGCGCACGTCCGGATGCCATCAGCCAATAGAATGCTTGTGTGCCCCCCAATCCCTCTCCCATCACCCTAGGGTGGTGACTCACTCAGAACAAGGGGCTAGAGGGCAGATTGGACAAGATTGTTCGACAGCGGACCTAGGGTGTCATGGGAAATGTAGTCAACTGGTGTTAGATTACGTGAGCGTGTCAGCATGACAGCCCTCTAGGAATTTTCCCGGTCAGCGCTGTGAGCTTCAGCTGTGGAGCGTTTGGTGGAGCAGAGATGATCAGTTTGAGGACTGATGAGGGGATGAACGCTCCATCAACACCAAAATAAGAGTTTTTTTTTAACATGATGTTTTTTGGTTCTTTAATAAACCGATGGATGACACGACATTTAACACTTTTGTCATTCCGTGTCTATATGTACTGCCTCACAATAGTTTTTGCGAGAGCTATCGGAATGTTTCATTTCTTTCTTTATCATTGCTAAACACAGCTTTTTGAAATTGTTTTTGTCTTTCATGCATAAGCTGCCAAACAGATGTTGATGATGAATCTTTGTAGAGGGATTGACCGTCAAACAAGGAATGAATAATTCAGTTATTCAAACTGCTTTTCTTGAAGAGATTGTTTGATGCACCTGTTGTGATGGTACAAATCTTTTACTATGAAAGTTTGAATGAATTGAAAAGGAACTGTTGGACTTTAATGGATCTATTTTGTCTACAATTTTATTCCCAACATTTCTCCAACTCCCTCTGTTGCTCTTTTTTTTCACTGCTTCAGGTAAATATGCCATGAGGGACCTGGTGCATCGTTTGCCCGGAGGCAGCAACAACAACAACAGCACCAGTGGGAGCGGAGGAGGAGGAGGAAACCCCAGCGCCCTGGTGGGGAAGACCATGTCAGATGACACAATCACAGCTATCTGCTGTGCATTGCATGAGGTCATCACCAAAAACATGGAGAACACCAAGGCCCTGAGGGACGCCGGCGGTATCGAGAAGCTCATCGGCATCGCCCGCAGCAAAGGGGACAAGTAAGCCGAATGGAGACACGACACCATCCGAGAGCAGAGGGGAGAAGACTTTTTAATAGGGCCTGATTTTATTGTTTGATAAATGTCGATGTTGTAATACTAGAAATGATTTAACCTGGTACAAACTCATTACGAAGAATAGAGTGATTTACCATTACTATGTCAAATTGGAATAAGGAGTGCGGTAGTCAGGAGAAGACGAAACAGGAATCACAGCTGCATCACTGGTTTGTTTAGTACCGTAAATTCCGGATTATAAGCCGTTACGACCTGCAGTTTAAACAATGATGTGGCTAATCTCTAGGAGTTTACGGGCTAGCGGCGTCCAGGGGGTGGGCTAACAGGAAGTAGAAGAGTGAGACAGACAGTGGAAGAGATATTTGCTGAGGAGGATGCTGCCGTGGTTTGATTGAGTTTTGAACATCATGATCGTCCAATCATCATGCAGAAGCTGGGTGTCCAGGTCAGCCAAGGCCAGCCCACTGCTCCATTCACCCCTAGAGATAATGAGCATCCGGAGGCGGGACAAAATCATGGCATTTATCCATTGACTGTTTATTTCCAGGCAATGAAAAAAAAAAGTTCTGTTGAAGTGAACAGATGTTCGACTTCCACGGGAAAATGCACTGATGCTACGGGAATGTACGAGAAGTTAAAAGAAAACAGTTGAATTGTGACAGATATCTGATTCTGAGCAAAGTAGTCTTCAAGATGAAAATATTCTAAAGCATTTGCAGTCAATAAAACAGTGCAATTGACCATTTAATTGTTTGACATTTTAGAGGAAACTGATCTTTTCTTGCAGTCTTAGGAGGAATCGCCTCTGTTGTGACAGTGGGACATCAAATGCCAGAATCCAACACAGTTGCATTAACTCAAAGGACAGGAAGGAATCAACTTTAATTTCCAAAAGCTGATAAGGCCATATGGTCAAATTACAGCCATTTGTCAGCCAAGTCAAATCCTGAAAGATGCAGAGAGAAATATCACCAATCAATGAATCAGTCAATCACTCAAGCAGCTCAGGTCGGTCATTAATCTTTAAAGCATGAGGAGATTCTTTATACACCGGCTTAGTGTCTTTGTTTTACGTCTTTGGCTTCAGGATTCTGCCTCGTGATGTGGTTTATATCTCCCACCAGCTCCCAACAGGACAGTCCAGCTTTATACTGCATGTGTGTTTTTCTCTGTTGAATTCCTAGACATAGTCCCAAAGTAATGAAGGCAGCGTCTCAAGTTCTGAACAGCATGTGGCAATACCGAGACCTCCGCAGCCTCTACAAAAAGGTACAGTTAGCAAGACCGGATGTGTTTCATCAACATTCAAACAGCGTTTGACCGTACAACACAAATGTATTCCCATTATCTCCTCTTCCTCAGGACGGTTACTCCCAGTACCATTTTGTGGGCTCCTCCTCCACGATAGAAAGGGACAGACAGCGACCTTATTCCTCCTCACGCACTCCGTCCGTCTCTCCCGTACGAACCTCCCCCAACAATCGATCAGGTGAGTAAAAACCAAACCCACTCTTCTGTTTCCTCCCTCTTGTTCTCCAACACTCTTTCCGCCTCTCCTGTCAAACAAACGCCTCCAATAGAGCTGAAGTAGCTCCTGATGAATGATTCTGCTGTCAAGGGAAATCCTGTCACCATTACCCTTGAAAAACATTACCAAGGTTAGGGTTGACTGTTGTGGCATTTCTAAGAATTCAGTAAACTAAAATATGTGACCAATAGTATCTTCACTTTGGACTGGGTCTTAAAGCTCCTGGAACTGTCACTACCATGGTCCATTTAAACTTTAGATAACAAAAGACAAACCAACCCTAATTATCATGAGCATGCGTGTGTGAAATATGATCAAATGCTTCATTTATGAATCAGAAACAAACAAAAACAGCCACTTTCAAACATGGAATTTGTAATATTTCTTGCATTGTACAGAAAGAAAAACAATTCCCATTTGGTTTTGGGGGTTTTTTGTATGGAAGTTTGTTAATATACCGTGCAAGAAATGCTTTTTCGTTGTCATGTCTGACACCTACAGCGGTTTTAAAACTTGGTTACTCATCTTCTTTTGGGAATCAGCCATTATGGTAAGACTCAGCCACTATGGTTTCATTGAACAACCTGTGAAACTCTAGTTACACCATAATCGTGTAACTATTTTTGTCAAACCAAGTTTTGGTTGTGGAAACAGAAATAGGTACATATCATGCAACTATTACTGATTTTATACAACCAAATGTGATTCATCTGCAATAAACACTACCAGAGATATTAAAATAAAATTATCAGCTCTACACTTCATAGAACAATTCAGTAATATTGAGTGTGAGCTAAGTAGTTTCAGATTTGCACAACATACTGAGTGGAGCGTTGGCAGAGGTATCGCTTTATGAGTGCCCGTCTCCTATTACAAGAAATCTCCTCAATGTCTAATACAGCCTCGTGTCTGGATCTGTTTTAACGTGTGTACGAGAGATGATAATGAATGGGTACATAATTAAATTGTTCCTAGTAAGGAAAATACGATGTCCATTATTTTTCCTCTGCGCTGCTGTAGCTTTAACATAAATGTGCATCAGAGTGATGACTGTCTGAACAAGGAAAAATACTTTTAAATTCTCCATGGCAGCTAAGTAACATTGCAATTGGTCCAGAGTGTTAAGAAGGCAATATTTGATCAATCCATGAGATAAAACCACAATTAGGTGTAAAAATAAGGTCCACTTTATTGTATGCAGCTCATTGTGTTACATAACAAATCATATGTCTGATTATTGTCAAAGATATTGTATTATTTCCATCATATGTCATGACACTGGATAACTGGTATGATTGAAAAATCTATAATGGGGATGTCTTTCATTCTGTACCTGTTAGTTTGACGAAATTCAAACCAATTTAATGTGACTATCCACATTTCAAAATCAAACACCAGACATTCATGCATGTCAAGTACCCTTGAAAAAAATGATGATTTTGGAAGCTAATTCTATTAATATGACTTTTTTTTTTAAGTTTATAATTGTGAGCGAGATGGTTCATTCAAAACTTTTAATTTTAACTCATGTGGAAAATTGTCACATGCAAAAAACAGTTTCCATTGTGTGTGTATAAAACTTCAGGATACCACTGTGTGTATTAAATAGAGGTGCAGCAAGACAAAGAGAAAGAAATGGGACAAATAGAGTGAAGAGAGAAATGTCTCAATGCTTATCTGTTTAGAAAGATAGATTAGATACCCACAGTCACAATACAAATGACTGCCAAGGTCTCAATGTTTCACTCAGGGTGGTTAGAAGACAGCTGAGACAATGCTGGGTTTCAGGCAGGTAAACGTATGATGTGAGGTTCCTAAAATGTGTCCTCATATAGACCAGCGAGACAACAGTAAGAATTCCAGAGTAGTCAGAATTTCTTATTCATGGAAAAACGCATTGATACATTGCTGAGTTCAACAGTGTAAAAGTATCTCCCCTATGTGTGTGCGCGTCCGGTGTGTGTGCAGCAAGTGCCCCTGCTTCCCCCAGAGAGATGATGGCATTGAAGGAGAGAAAAACAGACTACGAATCAACAGGCAATGCTAGTTACCATGGCAACAAAGGTGAACACACATCCCGGAAGGATGCGATGACAGGTGGGACATACAAAATCCATGTGACACAAAAGCACGCCGCTCCCATAATGCTAGAAATCACAACAGTGCTTGAATAAGTGTGTGCATAATTTGATGTGAAATTCACGTTAGTGTCACTTAACAAATATTAGAGTTAACCATTTTGGAGAAAATAGAGCGAATGAGGAACTTTGCATTTGAGTTCTCCTATTATTTTTTACTGTTTTCAGGGATGTCATACTGTATGATAAATGTTTTTTTTTTTCTTTTAATTAAATTAAATTTCGAAAGGCGTTGACACAACCAGATCCGTCAGTAGTTCTTCATTATTGTAGGAGCAGAATAGTTCACACTAAAATAAATAGTGTGAACTATTTTGATGCACGATTAATAGAATATATTATTTGTTATTTCTAAACTCTGCGTGGTTTACATTGTTATTGTGAACCACGACTGACAGTGAACGTTTGAGAACTGCCTTTCACGTGACCTTTACACTCGTTTTGTCTTTGCAGGTCAGATCTCTGGTGGATCTTCCACCCTCCACAGAGGAGCTTATGTGTCACCTACTGATGATCTAAAGTATAATCAGGTACAACTTTACACTTTATGATTACAATGTTTACAACTATATACACAGGTGTCAGGAAATAATATCTGATAGACAACAGCAGCTCTACGTAGTCTCTGACCCTGAGCATCTCCAGTGTCTATCAGCTTATCGGTTCTAATCTTGGAGGAATCACTGCATAATAATCAGCAAAAATTTAATAGAAGTAGAAAAAGTCCTGGATTAAGACTTCCTTCATCATATACTTCTACTTAGTTCACTATTAGGTAACTATTGCTCTCATATTTGATTCTACATTGTTACCAGTAAGAATACAGTACCCGACTACCCATCATACCCCTTAACTGGCTGGTCTCTTTTCATATGGAAGTCATTTGAATATACAGTAATGGAAACTCCAAACCCATCAAGTCAAATAAGTCTTGACAATTATTCTTGTATAGCTAAAGGAACCGGGCCATCGGCCACTAAAGATGACAAAAATCCATTTAGTAAAATTACTGACCTGAAGAAAAATGACTGACGTTTACACAAAGTAGGAGAATACGTTTCCATTGGCAACATCATTAATTTGGTTTATAGTCATTATTTTACTGACAAATAAACAAGTCTGTGACGCATTTTACAAACTTAAAATTGGATTTTTGGCCCCCTGGTTCAGTCCTTTTAGTGCAAGTACATTATTAGTATATTAGTATATACGCATCATGCTGGATACTTACACTCTGCAGATGTCATGCCCGTGTTGTAAAAAAAGCATATGGAAGGATATGACCCATATTCAAATCCACAACGCTTATGAACAATGTTTTTGTTCAAAGGGAACTATTTGGAATACTTAAATTGCCCCGAAGCTAGCAGTATGTGGGCTCTGACCTGTAGCTACATGCATATCCTCATTTTGTCACTTAGATCTTTTACAGTTATTTCAGAACTCTTATACATAACTTCTGTTCTTGCGTTTTGCATACAGCATCTTTCTCTTCCATTTTTTTTTTTTTTTTTACAGGTTTCATCTCAAGGCCTTCCCTCAGAGCCTTACCCTCCCTTCCAAAACCCTCCCCCACCTGACAGCAGCAACTACGAGGACCAGGCCTTCTACGAAAACCAAGTTCACGCTGGGGGACGCCCTCCCCAGGGGGACCTGAACATGCATTTGCAGGGTCTCAAGTCCACTGGCAATTACGTAGACTTCTACTCAGCCTCACGGCCGTACAGCGAGCTCAACTATGAAACCAGCCACTATCCCGCGTCACCAGACTCCTGGGTCTAACAGCAGCAGCACACGAGTGTGAAGGATTTGAAGGAGGAGGATGAGGAGGAGAGGATGAATAATGGATTAAAAAGGTCCGAAGAGGGTAGTTTAAAACGTGGAGAGAAGATGATTGGACAGTTTCCCCCTCCCTCCCCCATCCTCCTCTGTCGTTTCTAAACAGCATCATTGGAAGCAGAACAACAATGGGGGAGGATGGAGTGCAGGAAAAGAGGTATTAGAAGAAGATTAGTAGATTGCTCACTTTTCAGAGATGTCGGATTGAGGAGAGAAAGAGGAAGAATGAAGCAGGGAAGGACCAGAGCAGCGGCCATGCATGTGCATGCACACCACCGACAAAACCGACAGACACATTTTCTTATTGTGTTTAGTTTGTGATCAACTTCTGCTAGAGGGTTGAGCAGACAAAGACCTCCTGCACCTGAAGGCCCCTGAGGAGAGATTGTATGGATGGACAGACGTGATGAAACAGGAAATACACGGAGAGGATGATGGACAATGAAAGAAAGGATTGGATCCGCGCTTTGGAGGACAGAAGGTTTTGGATTGCAAATGGAATGTTTGGGAGACCCAAGAGAAACCTGTAAATATGTGGTTTAGCAACATGGCTTTTAGTAATGTGAAGCACAACAAGCAGAACTGTAGGACATGTAGGATGTGTGTCACACACACACACACACACACACACACACACACACACTTTTGTTTCTCTATGGCTTCAGTGTGATGTTTCCTCCTTTGGGCAGAAGAACGCTTCTGGATTTTGACATTTGTAATTCTTTTCTTGTTTGTTTTTTTCAGTTTCTTTTGTTGTGTTTCTACTTTTTAAATTCTCATGTCTGGTTGTGTAGGATTTGATGTCCACTGCACATTTACAGAGATGCATTGTGAACTGTACATTGCACTATTTTCTGTCATGTCAGGCCTTTCTCTGTTGGATCAATCTCAATTTTTCACGAAACTTTTGCCCACAAAAAACACACAAAAAACACAAGATGATCTGCACTCTTGTTTCACAGCTTTAGAGGGATGTCAACACATCGCTAGTGTGAAACACTGGATAGGAATTGGGTATTTAAGCATCACTTCTAGTAGGTCATGGTGCTCCTTCTGCTGCCCTGCTGATATTGAACATCAGCCTTTTTGAGACTCACTATTTTTTTTTTACCTACCCACATTAGAACCTCATATTTTTTTTATGTCCCCACGAGCCCGTTGTTGCGTGAACTGTGCTTTCGGTGTATATAACCATGCCAAACGAGGATTACTTCCCCCTTAGCTGAAGGAGGCGGCGTTGAGGGGGGGATTTGGCACTCGGCGTGTTAAAGGGTCGAAGTTCAGCTGAAGCTCTCCACTGAACATCTTTGCGGTTTCAATGATGACAGTTTGTAAATGCTTTGGTTTTTCTATACCGTGATTTACTGCGATGAAAGCTGTCGAGAAAACCACAAACAAAACTCCAAAAAAAAAAAAAAACACCAGGGAGGGACTGTGAGCAGGCGAAGCATTGCTTCCTCCAAAGCTGTACAAAGTTAGTTTCTGTGTTGTAAATTAATCAATGTTTGAAGTACAAAAAAAAAAAAAAAAAGCTTTTCTGAGAGATGGATGGCAATTCTAACTTCATGGTAGACAAAGCTGTTAATAGATTATGGATATATATTATATAATTATAAATATATACTTTTTATGTGCAGATGTGGATGTCACTTATAGCAGCAACATTATGAGAAAAATAAAAAAGATTGTTAAAAAAAGAAATTAAAAAACAGTTACACGTAGGGATTTTGTTCACATTTTCTTTTCTGGTCAACACACTAAACTGTCAACTTTGTGTAGTAATGTTGTTGCTACGTGGAATAGAGTAGGCCGGGGCCCAGGGATCCTCGTTGTCACTGCAGCAGTCTACAAAAGGTGCTACATCTTTGACGAGTATTTCCAATAATGTCTGTATTTTAAATGTGCACAAAATGTTTGTTCCCCTTTGCATCTATGACAAACTTCTGATGATGATTTTGAGCTCTAACCAAATTAAAGGTGACCATATTAAACTATTCAACAAAAAAAGCGTGCTTGGAAACCCCAAATTTGGATCAATCAAACTTGTGACACATGGGTATTTGTCTTTTTTTTTTTTTTTTTTTTTAAATGTCAGAACATTTTAATTGCAGAAAAGTGGCAACGGACCCTGGTTCCCCTCCCTACCCACTGCCGTTTAGAAGTCCTAGAGGTCATCTTCTGATGCTTGAAAAAGAACTCATAGCGCAACTGTCCCCCTCAGAAACACTGGATGAAATGCAGACACGCTGTATTTGTGAGTGAGCCTCAGAAACTGACAACGTAATGTATGTCTTTGTGATCCTTAGGCAGAAAAAAAATCTGACCAGAAGATCTGTATGGAGATATAACGGTCACTTTTTTTGTTGCTAGACCAAACGTGTTTTGAAAAGAAACTTGTGAATCTTTCTATTGCCTCAAACAGATTACAACTGTTCCAAAAAATATAAACAGACCATCGAAGAATTTTTGACTGTGGAGCTGTTTTGTTGTCAAATAAGTGTGTTTTTGGTGTGTTTCAAGTTCAAGCAGAAAGCGGCGTCCTTTGGTGTTGGACAATTTACTGCAAGAGAAAACCATAAACTAATCATTTTTCTTTTTTTAAAAAGCATTAATATGGCAGAATGACGGTGTGTGGTCCACATCCAGTCCACTAAAAACATTTTACAGCTGAATATTCTCAAACGCTGGCTCTCTGACGCCTCCTTCAAACAACTGATCCACCAAGTTTTAATGTAGAGGCAGTTCAGGAGTTCACTATCAAAACCTGTGCGTTTCTTCTTGTATAATAATTTTTCTTAGGACTGCTCAAACTGATTAAGGACCATTAGAATAACATTAATTTGCAAGAAGGTTAATTCCCTTTCTTTACCTTGAACGTGTGCTTCAGAACATTCTGCTCCTTGGACAACATGAAATTCAGAACCCTCGGAAGGGTGAATATTTGAGACAAAGACCTCCTTTGTCCTTATCTACCGAGTTCACAAGGAATTTAGATAAATGTAGATAAATAAGTAACATTTAAAAGGAAGTATATAGAAATTCAAGGCTCTGTCCTTCCATCTGGATACACCAGATAGGTATGTGTTCTGCCTTTCTACGCAGTGGTATGCAATCTGTTAAATAGTTTATGTATCTTCCAAGGTTAAAAATTGAAAATCATACAAAATACTTATATAAAATACCTACTTAAATACAATACTTCTGAATTTCTCCAATATCCAAATGCCATCCAACATTCCCATTAAGTAATTTATATATAATCATGGTAAAAGACAGACAAATAAATAAACCATCAAAGAGACACTGATGCAAACGTAATCTCCTCTGCAGAGAAAATAACCTCACACGACCTTGAGAAAAATTGTCCACTTGTGAATAATGTGAGACTGGTTGTGATATCGATGCCGGTTTCTTTGTACAATATATGAAATACTATTCATTTTAGTGCCAATCAGATGCTTGTGTGCAGCAACGAACATCATATCAAAATCATCCACGGTTCAATGTTAGACGATTCATCCTGGATAGAATGAATCACAGTCTCTAACGACAGAAGAAAGCTTTACCAGGTCCCTCGTGGTTCAGCCACTATTTCCAGGCTGTGTGTGTGTGTTGCATGACCTTGTACATGGGTTAAATACATGTACAAGGTCATGTATTTAACCTACTTTAACTACTGTATATCAATGTCTTAAGGCTGCCCTCTACTGGTCTCTAGAGAAACTACAGCACGGGTCAGGGTGGCAGCCATTTTAGTCTCTATAGACAGATCATCACAGGAGTAGGTTGTTATTGATGAGAACTTTGCACTGGGTCAGATCTTCACGCATCACGCTGTTAGAGAACATAATAAAGCGTGGGGTCACTCCAGGGACCAGAACATCTCTCAGCGGCAGCTGCAGGACACCTAAAGCATTCTGCACACGCTGGAGGCTGATGTGATGAATTCTACCACAGCTTTAAACTTATGTAGACAATGTGCCCACTGATTCAGAGCTCAGATCCTTGAGATAGTGATTATATAGATAGAATGATGTTGAGTTTTGAACTGCCAGGCAGGAGGCCTAGAGGAAGACCAAAGAGGAGGTTTATGGATGTAGAGAAAGAGGACATGAAGGTAGTTGGTGTGAGAGAAGAGGATGCAGAAGACAGGGTTAGATGGAGGCAACTGATTCGCTGTGGCGACACCTGAAGGGAAAAGCTGAAAGGAAAAGAAGATTCAGAACTCTGGTCTCCCTCTGACCTCCTACAAAAACTGAAATCTTCAGATTTAATCAAGGAAGTCATTCCTTGTTTCTCTCTTGTGAGATATTTCGTCTTACCAGATTAAGATTTCGTTCAGCGTGTCACGGTTTGGTGTTTGTGTCATGTTGCTCTGCTGTGCTGAAGTGTGGCAGGAGGCGGGGCTAAACTCATGGGCGGAGCCTGGTCTCCACACCTTTACCTGATCAGACTGATTATGCTGAGGCCTAATCAGTCTGATCTCCTTTGGTTTGGTGCCAGATCGTTCTGTACCTTTTGTTGTTTCCTGGCATCCCTCTTAGCCAATGGGATGCCAGGAAGATACGTAATAGGTAATAGCCAATGGCAGAGCAGCTATGAGAATGTTGCGTTCAGGAACCTGTGGGAGATTCAAGTATCAGCCGATACTGTGTTTTTACATTACGTAGGTCGAAATTTATTTCGTAAGTAGAGGTAATATTTTCCTGCTGAGAAATTTCGTAAGTAGAAAATTTCGTAAGTAGAGACATTCATAAGTAGAGGTATCACTGTACATTCATTCCTTCATTCATTCATTTTCCTGACCGCTTCATCGGCTTTCGTGAGTCACAGGGAGCTGGAGCCTATCCCAGCTGTCCTGGGGCGTGAGGCGGGGGAAACTCCGGGGGTGATGCCAGTGCGCCGCGGAGCCACACGGAGACAGACAAACTAAACGGTCCTTTTATATTTTTGTTGCATCTCAGTGGTTTCCAGTGTTGGGTAGGATCTTTTGAAGAATTTCACATCATTTTATAATCAGATATTTAATGCAGTTGTATTTTGTAAAATATCTTTGAAAGGTTTTTTTTTTTATATTACTTCCATTCCAATGCAAAATTCCAACACACAGGCACTCACACAGACACAAATACTTGCATTCTTACTGAGACTTACATAACCTACATGAAGTAGTAGATAATCTTTGACTATTTGAAGCACAGAAGTCACTAGCTAGGAATATGAAGTTTATTTTAGGTTGCCTTTCCTTTTTTTCCCGGTTTTGTCTTTAACATACTGGTAAGTACCTCTTCTAGCGCGTGTCAGTGTAAAAAAGGCTTCTTGGCCTCCTTCCTGTAAGCTCAGTCATGCCTTCCTGTGGCATTGTGATGTAGCAGCCAGCTATCATTCAGTCGGCTGTGACAAAGCTATAAAATCCCCCCAGCTAGTCCTCCCAAAACTTGTCAGGAAAATGCCCTTAGGATATTACATTCAACACTTTGTCATGTGTGTCCTGCAGTCTTTCTTTTTAAGCCAGTGCGATGTTGTAAAGCTGTATTTTCTCTACTCTTCAGCCCTTGTCTTTATGAACATCTGTTGCTGTTTTCTCCCTGTCGTTCTTACTGAATCTTTCCTTTTTCTGCTTCGTCCCTTTCAACCAAGTCAGGAAATTCTGCTTTAGACTATCATACAAACACTAACTTGGAGTTTTGCAGAAACACTTGATCTTCATTTGTTCTCTTGCAGTGTCATTAAAATTGTCATACATGTAGAAGGAGAAAACCTCTCCGTAAGAGAGGTTCCTTGTTGTTCTTGCTGTTCCTCAGTGAGGAGCTGCTAAACCAAACACTACCCAGGTGTACTTTATGAAGCAAAGAATGAACCTTTTTTTACCTCATAATAAACACCGCATCACATGATTTGTTCTGAAAGAAGCCTTGCATCTAACACTCAACAGTTGATTTGCTAATTGTACAGGAGGGGTGAGATTCAGAGTCCAGTCACCAAAATTTTACTCAAGTACACATCCAGAAGAAGGGAGATGTATTTTTGTTGCTTTGCTAACAACAGAGTAAGCGCTCTACCTTCTCCCCTTTAAATTATTGGCACACATTAAAGGCAACATTCTGACTATTGAGGAGTCAGCAGATGTTAAATTCACAGCCGAATATCTGACAAATACATAATATAATCAAGGGGTGGCTCGGTGGTGCAATGGGTAGCCCTGTTGTCTCGCAGCTAGAAGGTTCCAGGTTCGATTCCTTTCTGTGCGGAGTTTGTATGTTCTCCCATTGTCTGTATGAGTTCTCTCAGGCTTCCTCCAACCTCCAGAAATATGCAGCTTAGGTGAATTGGTCATTCCAAATTGTCCGTTGGTGTGAGCACAAGTAGTTGTTTGATTTTCCCAAGGCCCGGCGATAACCCGCCTTCCGCCCGTAGTCAGCTGAGATGGGCTCCAATGCGAATGCGAACTGCAAGCTGAGCTAGAAACTGAGCCAATTGTTTGGTAGATCAGACAATCAATAGTTAGCCTCCCATCTCCCATTGCTAAACAAATCACCAAACACTTTGTTTGGTGATTTGAGTAATGTTTAAACATTTAGAATCAATCGATTTCGTTGACTTTTCTAGGGCTGTTACACAGCGAAGGATTCTCCTTTCTTCTCATCTCCTCCTTGTCAGAGGTAAGAGTCTTTTTCTGTCCTCCTCCTGCCTCCTCTCTACCCTCTTCATCTTATAGTCCCACTTTGGGATCTGGAGCTGATTGTAGTTTTTGTTCCGTCTGAGTTTTTCCGGTATAAATGTTGGATTAGGGGCTTTACAAAGCCTGACTTTGGGTACCACGATGCCAGGCCTCACACTGCTTCTCCTCATCATATCAAGCGGGAGGAGACTCGCTCGTCTTATGGCCACTGTTGACACTGCTGCCACATCGCTCAGCAGTCCAAGCTGGAGGCTCGACCTCCGATCTCTCACCTTGGGGATTAGGAGGACCCGTGAGTTCTGGAAAAATCTCTTGTAGTTGCTCAGTCTGTCTGGACCCAAGCGCTTAAGCTCAGCGATCCGCTGCCTTCTCACAATCTCCTGCACAGCATGACGACGCTTCCCAATGCATGGCGGGCTTGCTGGAGACAGAGTGTGGCAAGCTGTAGCAATGAACGGACTGGAGATACTGGTGGTGATCCGGACCATGTGGTCAAGAACCCCATCATCCACTGGGTTTACTTTGTTGTGGATGTAAAATCTGTAAGGGCAGCATGAGAAGAGGTTGATTAAACGCCTCCAGCAGGACTTTGGTTCTTTAGCCTGGGCCACCAGCTCCTGAACAACAACACCACACATCACAGTGTCAAGAAATCAACAATACATCTTGACTCCTCACTGAATTTCTCAAAGTTGGATTAAAAAAACAGTAAGGTGTGCATTCAGCTGTGCATTCACCTCCAGCATTGGCCACTCCATGGGGAAGGAGTCACAGAATTGTTCAGCACAGGGCTTTGACATGAGTTGATGCATCAGGTTAGCCGTCTCATATCGACCAGTGAAGAGAGCCCACTCCCTCGATGTCATACTACGACCATTGTCCTTAGCCTGGATGTCTCCACCTGTGAACAGAGAAGTTAAGGATCCTGTGAGGAACTATGGGAATAAAGCCGTACTGAAATCTACTTTGCATTCACCCAGACCATCTTATAAAAAACAGTGTTAGCGGGTTACCAGCCAGCATAATCGCTCTGACGCACTCAGCCCGGCCTTGCATGGCAGCTTTCATCAAAGCTGTGAAACCATGACAGTTCCTCCTCTCAATGTCCAGCCCAGGGAAGTAGTTGAGTAGGTAGTTTGAGATGATCATGTGACCTGCAGACCAGAGGAGACAGTGGTTTGCAGACGAGAATCCAGAACTCTTACTTGAGCGCTGCAGCTCACAAACAATTTGTTTTTTACTTGTTACATTGAATATAACGCTGCTGCTGTGATGTCCACAGGGCCGTTAGCAGATCATTCACACTCTTTATTTTTGCAGTGAAGTGCGTCACTCAGAATAAATTGGGTGGAACGTCACGCTGCAGCAGCGGAGTGTGAGCTCACGTCGGCTGAGTGTTGCATCTGTTAACATGGGTGTCAAGATGGGAAACAGCAGGTACTGGGACTGTTCGTGGTATGCAGCGAGTGTTGGGAAATTATTCAAATATATATGACGTTGCCAAAGAATTGGAACATCTGTCTTTACAGGCATATGAATTTTAACGATATTATTAATCTGTAGGGTTTAATATAAACCTTATCCAATCACACCTTCCCAGGTGTGATTAGATTCATCTTTTTTTGACTGTTCTTTCAGATGTACATTTCTGAGGTCTGGCATGGATGTTGGATGAATAATGGCGACTTAAGTTTTGTTCTATTTTCTTGAACATTTTGGTTTAAATTATTAGTGAATAAGCGAGAAAAAGCCGGTATATTTAAGTGATTTGTATCTGTGAGTTGGTTTAATTTGGTGCAGAAGACAAATTTCAAATTTCTGGCTCCTATAATTCCAGTATTCTTAAATTATGGTTGAATGAATATTATTGTCACATTTATTACCCATATTCCATCAACGCTCTTGCACATTTTTTACAAATGATGCCATGTAGAAATGGCCATATGTCTCAAGTTTTTCTTTTCTTCCAGTATGCTGCAGCGACACCAAAGAGGACGGTTTAATTTGTCTAAGCCACTAATGTGGCTTAGACAAATTAATTTTTTTGTCACATTAAATTTGTAAATTTGTGTCATGGTGTGAAACAGAATTTTTCTATCCTTATTTGCTCTTTTTTGTGTATTTTCTGCAGTTTCACGACTGTCGTCCCTACGAAAGCTTCCCGTCTGTCTCCTCTGATAATCTGCCCCATCCTTAGTCAATTCACCTTAAATGCTAACATTACTGTCTGTTAATCCACATGCATGATTTCCCTTTCACTCGTCATCGAACCAGAAGATTGAAAAACATCTGATCTCCTAGTTAGTTCAGATTCAGTGCTGCACAAATTCTTTGAATTGAGACTATTGTAGAGCTTTGAATGCAGATGTTGAATTGGAGTTTGAGGAGAATGGCTAATAATGGGAGTTCACCTCTGAAGTACCTGAGTTTAATTCTCCTCGTCCAGACACTCAACCTTTTCTAGGCTGTGAGGAAAGTTTTTGTTCTCGTTGGAATACCCTGCCGTGGTCACGTGGGGCGAGTCTTGAACACCTTTTACTCAGCGGAGCTGCAGAGCGCTTTGGCATGAAAGGAGATCGATATTTCTTTTAATGAAGCAGAAAATGAAGAGCAGTCTGCAGCTATTCATCTCAGACCGCAGAAAGTCATTCATCATTGTTACCAGATAAGATGCTGGGTCACCATGTCTGATACATGTGGCTGTGACACTATGAAATTACTCGCCATGGTATTTTGTAATGTCTGCAAATCCAAGCGATTTCTTGTAAAAGACCTCTTATTAAGATTAAATGATTAAAGAACACTTTTATAAGTCCCCATAGGGGAAATTATGTTTCCCCTCTTGTTCTTTTGTATACATGTATGTATATGGTACAGGCACACACACACACACAAAGGGTCTGTAGGGCATTCAAATAATTAATGGTGAGAGGTAGAATGGCATTTCCAATGAGCAATAAAGGGGACGGTGTCTTGCTCAAGGGCACCTCGGCAGTGCTCTCAGTACTCTCCACTACCAGTTTACACCTTTGGAGAATGAGCTAGGAATTAAGATTTGTACATTTAAAGGAATGACATATAAGATAAATGAGAGATTGTTCAACTTTAACAATTTATGTATTAACTGTCAGTCAAGGCCAAAAGTTTATATTCAGGTATTTAAATGAAAAGCTGAAAGGGTTCCACAGGAGTATAAACTGACCTCATCACCACAGAATCATGTCAACATGCCAACATGGAATGTGTTTGGCCTAAAATGCTCTGTCACTCAATATTAAAACACTTTTTTTTGCTAATAGCTATGAGGCTTCTCTTAGTTTGACACTGAGTGAAACAGATTCTTGTGATCTCAAGGGATTGATAAGAAAAGGCATCTGTATTTAAAGTGGAATTATTTTGTGATTATGTGATCATGTTCAGGTTTTATTTCTCCCCATTTCCAAAATCCCTTAGAATTAAGAAAGATAATATTTTAGAATTATCTTGTTCTACTTCTTTTTTTAAGCTTAGTTATTAAAATAAAACAAGACAACAACCAAGACCAGCTACAGACTGGAGGTACGTTTGTTGACCTGCTTGTGCTGCAGTGATGAGAGCCGTGTTTCCTTCGTTGTCCTGCCAGTTAACATCGAGATACGGGCACTGAGAGAGGGCAATGACCACATCCACGTAACCATGGTAACATGCCACGATCAGGCCAGACTGAAACACAAAGACAAGAGTGTTTTTTAGATTACGTCACTAATTTTGCTGAAAATAATGATGGTACATTAAGTCCAATAAGTCTAATAGAAAAAATCCATAGTTAAAAAGCAAACCAACATTTTAACCTTGTTTTAATCTCTAATTTCATTGTATTTGATACATAGTATTTGATACCATGACAACAAAGGCTATTGTATTTTATTTTCTATATTTATTTTTTTTTTACTTTTTTCTATAAATCTTTAACCCCACTTGAAAAATGAACATGCAATCAGGATAAGGCCTGATGCATAATAGCCTGTAAAAAAATGCTAAATTTGATCGGATCAGCTGGTGTGGTGGTTGTGGCTGATGGATAGGGAATGCAGATGAAGATCACATACAGTAATCACACTGGGAATTTGGGTTTATTCAAGTTGATGAAGGTGAAAATCGTGAAAACCGTAGTTTGTTTTCACACAGAAAATAAGGTTTGTGCTGCAGAGTCAGGGTTCCAGGCACGTTGTAACGGAGCATGTTCAGAGTGACATCCATTTCACAAATCCTTTTGTGAATTTTTATGTTTAAACACCCTGCAAAAAAAAAAAGAGAGAATTGATCCAGCTAATTTCAATGGCAGCATTTCCTTCGTTTTATGTTGCCACGTTCTGAAGAGACTGAAGCAAATTTCTCTCCTGCTGCTGAAGGCTGCTCCTTGTGCTTGGCATACGTTTTACCTAGTGTTCAGGTAAATGTCTTGACAAGCCTCTAACAGCTGAGCATTGATAGCAAGCTGCTTCCTGACACTGTGCAGTTTACATCCTCCATCTGCCACTAGAGGCTTAACCAAATGCTCTGAAACCTCCTTTAGAATTTGACCTTAAACATCCTTCCGTTTAACAGGAGCTGCAGACAGCAATTCTGGCCTGATGGCAAAGTCTGATGTCACTGAGTTCACTCTGGGTCAAGATGCTCTTTATCTGACCTTATTGCCCCTTTCTTCCCAACTTTTTTTGCGCCACGGACTGGTTTAATGTCTTCTTTCGTCTCCTCACTCATTTTTTTTACCCTGCGTAAAAAAACTTCATAAAAATGTTTATTGTTCATTTTGCTAGATATGGAGTTTCAATTTAGTGGTATTGCATTATGTATTCTGTATGTACATTAGCTCATTACTTTATTTGTATTTGCACACACACACACACACACACACGGCCCATAAGCATTCATTGTGGTGCGAGAAGAATGAGTAATTACAGAAAACAAATGGTTTATACCTTCACTTTGATTGATGCTGTTTTTTCCAGGTCAACCTGCCAACCTGTCAACGCCAACCTGCTGCTTTCTGTTACCTCTGTTAGAAATACTAGCTGAAGGCCTCGCTGACTGGAGTCAGCGCACAAAAGTTTTGGGCCCTCGGGAGGACAAGGTGAAAAATGGTGGAGACAATTGGCACCAGAACCACAACTAATCAAAGCAGACATTGGAACTGAACATCAGCAACTTCTAAGTAAATCCTAGGGAGAAAATATAAGATTTTAGTTGTTTTGTGAAGGCCTTGCAAAAAAAAAAACCAACACAATAATGAGAGTTGATTTTCTTTATGGTTTGTGTTGGTGCACTTCCTTGACACTCAGGTGTTTTTACAGTCATTGACTTGCTTTTTAAAAAAAAATTATTTACTTATTTATAAGCCATATTGGGCTATTTCAACAGAGGTGTAACAGGCATGTGAACTAAATATTTTCTAGTTCAGCTTTACTTTTGTGGTTAAAATATGCATTAAACCTGACAAATTGTAATGGGATCTTGAGATTTGTCCTGTTAAAAATTGGAAAATTGAAAGCGGACAAAAATGTACAAACAAAATGTCAAGTTTTCCTACGTAAGTTTAAACAATTTATAAAACCCACAGGTGCACGAAAATGAAGCATTCCAATGAAATATAGATGATCCAAACACTTACTCTTCTGTTCCTATCCGTCTCTTTCACCTCCTCTTCGGTCACCCCTTGTCTGATCATAATCTTAACGATGATGACGTTGTTGTTGCAGCAGGCATTAAAGAAGGAAATGGGCTCTGGGCTGTCGTAGATCGGTGAGCGGCACATGAAAGACACAACCGAACTGTCCGGGGGATAGAAAGAATCGTCAGACGCAATGCTTCTCGTGTCTGAATGATCCGAAAGGGCCTCAAAGTCCAACTCCTCAAACTCCTGGTAGATATCGTCCTCATCTTCCCAATAGTTTCTTGTGTAATCAACTTCGATCACCTCTTCCCGGTCCTCCTCAGACACCTCACTCTCCTCCCCATGTTCATTTGTGATTGACATGCCAGGTGTATCCATAGCAACTTTACTGTTCCTGACCTCCGTCTCACCAAATCTCCAGCATGCTGCTTCTCCATTCTCTTGAACCTTCACGTTGTTCCTCTTTGAACACCATTTAAACCCTCCCCTGCCCCTAACCACAACGCTAAATGGTTGTTGAGGCCCAGGGGTTGTTGTCCGCTATCCTGCTGCTGTACTTCGTCTCATTTTGTCAAGCTACTGACATCGGCCCATTTCCTTTGCTTCTCAAGAGATAAGGGTCACAAGGGATACATGAGGTTCAATCCCATGCTCCCAATCATCTATCATCCCGTAGTGAGTATATATTATTCATTGTAATTCATTGATTCAGGATGAATGATTATATAATGTAAAAGGCTATAGAAGTTAGGAGCCCCTTTAACTCCACAAAACAACGGCATCAAGAACGGTTTGATCAAACTTGATCTGGTGAAGAAAATAATGATAAATCAAAATGATTTACGAGTTTTCCTCTTGAGTCCTCCAGGTGGTATGTCTAAATAAATGCAGGCTTTTGAGTCCAACGTTATCCTGGATTTATAAATTACAGAAGAGTAAATAAATCCACACGACCTTTTGCAAATCCATTGATGTGAATTGATCATGAAAGCAGATCCACGACTCTTGCTTGAATTCTTGAGGCCTTGGTGAGACACTGAAGCTGATCTCTAGTGAGCAGAAGGACAGTCAATCACTCTGGTTGGAAACAGTGACGGTTACTAGTGACAGCGCTGAGCGGCTAATCTTGCGTTTCCCCATGAAAAAAAAACAAAACAGGCCAGTGATGGCCAGCAATGGGATAATTCTCTTGAAGTGACGCATGATAATCCCTTTAGTCACTCATTACCTCTTGCTGATTTATCGTATCCCACCCCAGTGGGGACCGCTGAATGATACAAGCACAGAAAGTGTGTCACTTACTTTTGACAATCTTTCTCTTCATGTCCGAATGGATTCTAAAGTGATGCTTCACACAGGAATAAAAGATTTTTATCCCAAGATATCAAGAGCACTAATAATGGAGAGTATGAACGATGAATACAACAAACAGCAAATCTTCACCAGCTTTTTGTTTGTTTTTTTTGTGCCAGAAGATATCCTTATTAGAGAATTAAACATCTTTAGTGCATTCAATCCAGCCAACCCTTCCTCCATCTGGTTTCAACCAAAGCTGCACTTAATACTGGCAGCTTAGAATGGATTTTTCAACCATGTGACTTCATTTGCGTATGAGGTATAGTGGAAAGACTGGGAGCTCTGTGGATAAAGACAGCCAATGTCACCTTAAACGCAGTCAAGTGAACCCCAAACGACAGCTACGATCATTTAAGTACTGACAAATTCATATACATAAGAATGATATTTTCTTAATGTTGAATTTACTTCAAGCACTGAAACATTTAAATTTGAGACATTTTAAATTTTTGAGGCCAAACAATTGTTAAGTGATCGCAGAATTGCTGCTGAGTGGATGATCAAGTTTGAATTTCTTTAAAGGGACAGTCAAGTTAATTTTAAGTGACACATATGTTATTCATCTTTATGAAAAAATGAATTTTATGTGTAGCATCATCCGTTTGGTCAAAAAAACGTAAAATCTGCATGCGGAAGCTGCTGCGGCGCAGATTTTAAGCCGGATGTATGTTTTCTATTTTTCACAATGATAACATATATGTAACTTAAAATTAACTTTACTGTCCCTTCAATTTTATCAATGTATCAATAATTTGAACGTAATTTGAAAGGATTTAACTTGAATGCTGTGCTAATAAAAAAAAACATATCTTCAAAACCCAGATTCTGCAATTGAACCACAGACTAAGAGAAATTAAAATCACCTCTGCACAATTTTAACAGATTAAATAAGTGCTCAGTACCTTTTTGTATACGACTGTGACAGTATTTTTATTATTAAGGCTTAAACATGCCAAGTTCACTTCCAGCTTCTCGTTTTCATTTTTGTGACCGGGTTGGCGTGCAAGTCAGTCCAGTTCACAAAGCCATGACCTGATCAGCTGACCTGAGCGTCTATGGCACAGTGTTCTGTGCTAAGTGCCTTCAGCAAGCAAGTTTCACCACATATTTATTGTGCAACAACATTTCAACTAAGTCTCATCTCTTGTGGTCAGATCCTGACCATCCTGCTAGTTCTGTGTGAGCAAGGCCTTTTTTTCTTTTATATAGATTTTATACTTGCTTTTGCCTGAAGTCTGGTAATTCATGAAATGAAAAAGGAATCAGTCTTTATGATGCAACCCTAATCTCCTTAAGGAGGGACAAATCAAATGCTCTGAGTCCTGGAAAAAAAGTTTGATCCCATTGTACTTGTTTCAAAATGAAGCTCAAATTGGAAAAAAAGATTTAGCCTGACAGTAGAAATGTTTCAGCAGCATACGTTCCTAATCTCTACTTGGCTTCCAAAACTGTTAAGACTGTGTATTAGCAGGAAGGTAATTGGATTCAGCAGAAATAACCCACATCCTGTTCCCAGAGTAACGCTTTACAGCAATACCAGATATCATCCCATAATGAGAGCAGTCCTGTACAATGCTGAAGCCTATGAATAAAGGTATTCAAACATTGCATTTTTGATTAATACCTTTTATGTGACATTACAGCCACATTTCATATACAGTATCATTAATAAATCCAGCATTACTGTGACCACTATGTTTTTTTCAGCAATTTCAAGCTCAGACTAACCGTTTAATGCATCCACCGGACATAAATACATTTTAACAGAATGCCTGAAAAGTCCTGGTTGGCATCTGTGTTTCAATTGCTTTGAATAGCTGCTCTCTATAGGTTGACCATCATAAAACGTATTTCTGAAAATACATTTCTGGACCTAAGAACTACAAGAATTTACGTGCCCTCAATTGACAGATTTCTACAAACAGGAACATTCAACAATATGGAATTCGTTTTTGGTTAATTGTTCACTTTATTTTTTATTTTTTACCCTAAAAGCGGTCTAAAATGACCAGTGGTTACCACACAAATGCTTACTAAATCATAAAAATGAGAAATATTTTTTTTTCATGCTTTAACCTTTATTTAACCAAGAAAACTGTCGGTGGATTAGGAAGAAACATCCCATAATCTTCTCTTAATCTTTTCAGGACCACATTTAGCCGATTTTTGGTCAACAGAATTTCACTTGACCTGTAACTCCCGTTTTTTCACCGAGCTAAAAACTTGCATATCCTTGTTACACAATAGAAAATGTGTAAATTAATCCTGAAACAGCATTAGCACATTTTAGCCTTTGTGTACAATGGATGGTGAAATCAAACTTAGAATATCTCCACATGAAACACAAAATACCATAACAAAAAACTACTTCCAGCATGTATACTTTCCAATGTTAATGCACTAAAAACATTTGAGAATTTCCAGAATCTGTTGAAGGGCAATGTGGCAAATTTAGATGAGTTCCGTCATAGTTTGATAAACTGGCTGCGCAGCACAACATGAGCGATTTGGCCCAATGAGAGGATGCATTCTGCTACCGCCCTGTTGAAGGCAATAATGTAATAAGAGCTGATAACGTAATAAATTAGCCCTTTTTTTAAATGGAAAAAATTACGTAATAACTGCTCAATAACCTAATAAAAGTCCCCAACTGATAATTTCTGGCTCAGGGTTAAGTTGTTGTTTTTTTTATGAGGCAAATGAATGAATGAGCCAGTAATGTAATAAATGATTGCATTATTAGTCAAAAATTATTACATGATCAGTTTTACTGACATATTACAAGGGTAAATTTATTACACTATTGGCTGTTATTACATTATTGGCTCTAACACACCCTCACAAGAAAGCTATTAGCACCATTAAAGCCCTGACCCACTCAGGTCACATTGTGCTCGTCTCCTTTACTGTCAGGGCAGAGATACAGCCCCAAGGAACATGAACTAATAGACTGAGTAACAGATTCCTCTCCTGAGCTCTAGTCTTCAACGCCTGACACTCCCCTCCATCCACACCACCTGCACACAGGCTCCAATATCTTTTAAAGAAAGCAATGCACACATTCACATTTAGCTGTATTTTTCCACATACTTCTTCATAATTGACGTCTACATCTGAGCTAGTCACCGTTTCAGTTCAATGGGGCTCATGACATTAATCTGATTTTTTTGTTGTGTCGAATAGTTCCAAGTAGATGAAAGCACTAACATTCTGCTCCTTTTTAATGCAGAGATACTTTCACATTGAAGTAGTGGTTTTGTTTTACGACCTTATAAACATAAAATCAATTTACAGTCAACATCCCATCTGCAGATAGTGTGAAATACAGTCGCGCTCCAATGCATTTAAAATATTTTAGACACCTTTGGAAGGATGCCATTACCCATGAAATCAGAGGGGAAATGAGCAATTACTGAAAATTGGAAAGGCATTCATTTCCCATCATATTAATCATCTCATCCCCCTTAGGATGCAACTTGTTACAGCTTATGGGCAGAACACCGATTTCAGAAGCCATAACTCGTAACCAAAAAATGAGAAGGGACATGATTAACATCAGTAAAATCTTCAATAGTGTCCAGAAGAATCTGCAAACAGATAATTTCAACCATTTATTACAATTTCAAATAAGACTTAAAATTTGTTGATTTCAAGTTAAAGTCAACACCACCGTCTGTGTATAAAAAGATCATTTGCATCGACTAATTGAAATTGAAGACCAAAAATTCAAGTGTCCAGCTCAGTCGAAGGTCACTTAGCAGCAGTACATACAATCAGCATTTCACAAAGCAGCAGCACTAAAAGAGTCATCAATAAAATTGTAATTTACAATGAATAATAAAAAAAAAGCAGTCAATATTCACCAAGCACATTGAAAGAAATTGTAACATCAGAAACAGATATCATTTCATTCCAAGTTTGATAAAACTTTGTAAAGTTTGATCCGAAATAAATTACAAAATGTACAAAATCTGTAAACCGAAAATAGCTACTTCAAGTTTTATTTATTTAAAATGATTATTAGCTGCAGCAAGAAATGGCGTCTTTGCGATTGCTGTGGCGTGCTGCCAGCATCATTATTGGAAACTGATTTTAAGATGATGCGTCACGCTTCAGCACAGCAGGTGAGTCCTTTTGACATCAGTAAAGGAAAAGACTGGTGCAAAAGGATAAAAACAGCAGCTTGTGAATTCAACCAACATCAATCATTCTGGCATTGCTAGACATTTATGTGAAGATGTAATTCATTAAAACAATTGTTCCAATGAAAAAAAAAAATCTAATTTTCAGCCGTTTGCTTCTTAATAACCTGTAAATAAGAGTTTAAACAGCTGATCAGCAGCTCTAAAAGCAACCAACGATCAACAAGCTCACATTATAATAAATATTTCTATAAAACAGACATCTTCCAGTTAAGACATTTTCAGTAGAAACCCGACTTTTGCAGTGTGGATTTGATGCGGTAAAGTCTTGCACAATGCCAAATGTTTGAAAAAAACGATTTCTTTGCTTTAAAAAGGAAAGTGTTGAACACTAAATAAGTACAAATATATCAGATATATAGAAACAAAAACAAAATACAAATTGCTCCATCTTGTCCCTCATTTCAGAGTCTTTGTAAGACCGTTACAAGTATTCTGGTCAGACATCCCTGAAATGATAAAAAGCTTCCCATTAAGATACTTTGATTGTGACCATGGCAAAGCCTCACAGCGTGCAATAAAAAGGGAAACAGAGTTCAAGCTGATGCCACTTCAACTCCAACATTTTCAAAACGATGAAATTAAAACTTAAAATGTCAACTGCCTTGAAGATAAAAAAATATGTTAAACAGCAGGGACAGTCTGCCCAACTGGTTTTGCAGTTGCCTTATTCAAAGGTTTTTCCAAATCGGGTCTTGAAACTATTGTCACACCAGTGTCAGGAGTAAAACTTGGTGAATATGATGACTTGACTGCAGTAAAAAAAAAAAAAAAAAGTTCATGGCTTATGTGTTTGAAGGAAACAAAAGACCGTAGGAGCCGTTCGCTCACGGAGCAGAACGGCCCACAGCAGTGTCAGGTCTATGACGAGGAGCTGGATCCACTGCTACCGGGCATACTTTCAAAGTTCACCAGTCGCTGTCCAACCAGGTATCTGTAGAGGAGACAATTTGGCATTAATTCAAAGAACTGAAATAAACACATCTGCATTAGTAATGAGGATGAAAATACTAATGTGCTGCATAGTATTTTGTATCACATCTAAAAACAAAGTCATGTCCAACTACTGATGCAGTAGCGGCTTTGCTTCTTCAAACACTGGCGTCCTGCAGTGTGTAGAGTGTACGGTCAAGTAGAAGCACGTTTCGGGTAATCATCAGAATCAGAGACACTCCTACACTGTCAAGAAGCTCACTCTTGGACATCGATGATCATTCCAAAAGGACAATAATGCCAATAACTCCAGGAGTCTATCGCGACCAAACCAGGATAATTCTAGAATGAGAATTACTTGATTTCAGTCACAAAGAAATCTCTAAGGGGAATCTGAAGGTGGTTGCAGCAGGTTAACCCAGAAGTCGGCCAAGACTCCTCAGGAATTCTGAGGAATCTCAATGTCTCGAAGAATTTGACTGGCTTGTTCTGAAGGGGGTGAATCATTTAGAGACTGTACTTGTCAATAAAAACAGCATTTTACGCTATATTTGGTAAAAAAACAAAAAAACAACAACTAATATCTGTTGTATAAAGCTACTTAAAATTGTTCTTGCTGGATGTGGTTATCACGAAGGGGTTTGAATATTTCATTTTAATCCACAACTTTTTCCAAATCACTGAACTGTGCAGCTGAAGTCAAACATGAAGCTCGTTTCCCCTGATGTACAAGCTGAAATCACTCACCTGTCCTCCCTGATGTGTTGGTAGAAATGTTTGAAATGTCGTATCTGGAAGAACAGAAAGGCTAACAGAATCGTCAGCAGGAGCAGAAAGGGATAGATCCTCCTCTCCACCAATATCTGCAGCTCTGGCTGCACACCTGCACAGAAAGGGACGACAGACTAAACACTGGGACAGAATCTGCTTTAAAGAAATGTGTCTAATGAAGTAACAGAGTAAATGAAAGAATTAAATAAAGAAAAACACAAAAACAAATCAATTCTAATTTGCTTGGAACATGGCTGAGACCTTAATTACCACAAGGGCTGGGGATTCTAAATAGACTAATTGTTTAAGTGCACCGTCTGCGTCAACATCAAAAACACTTCTCTAAACAAGAGTTGTTGCCTTGGGTAAGCTTTGCACAGGAAGCACTTTAAAAATTCCTGTTCCCAAATTAGGCTCTGAATTTAATCTAATAGAGTCAGATCCAAGACAAAACAAAAAACAAAATCAAGTTAAGCATCCCTTTAGATGTATATACACAGATAGTCCAAATATGAACAGAATTTGTTCCTAGAAGCTGTTCTTATGCTGGATTGTTCATAAATCCCTATTTATTACATTTCAATCTATAATCTCCATTTGAAGTCATTTAAATGTCATTACTACTCTAAATACTGCTCTTCACTAAAACTGACAACAGGATATGAACACAAATAAAATCCTGTAGTAACGAAATGTACTGAAACATCTCTACCCCTGCTGAATGAATATCCTCCTGGGGGGTGCAGAGGATAAGCAAAACTTTAATCCAGTGAGGTATTCCACCACATTGACTTGATGACCCGGAAGTGTATCAGCACAAGTCAGACACGCCCCTTTATGTTGGATTACTCCGTTTTATTTCAATAAGTTTCTATATTAATTCGACCAATAGTTAACATCAAATAGCAAAACATTCGGGGATCAGCGTTGGCGTCAATTGTTGCTTCCAGGCAGAAACCTAAACCAAAAATATTGGTTCCTATATCATGTTCCTAGAGAGACAACCTGACAACATAAAAACAACATAACAAAACAAGTACAGTTTATACAGAGTTAAATTGTTCTTGATTATACGTTTAGAAAAAACAAAAAACACTCAGGCTTTCCATTTTATTAGCAGATCAAAATATTTGAACTCTTTAAAAGGTTTGGGGAAAAATAACATCCCCAAACATCTATTCCAACTCAAAATAGAGTGGTTTTGGATACAAAATTAAATACCGCAGTATCACAAAAACAATTTCCTCAAAGCGATGCTTTTTGAAACTCAAACTGACAAATAAAAAAGAAACAAATGTTATCAGCCTTAACTTAAAAAAAGTTTATTTTGACCAGTATGTCAATTTAAAACAGAGCCGACAGTTCTGTCAGTATTCTATACAAAGTCATACATCCAGTTCTGAGCTGTTAAAGCAATCTAGTGTGTCAGCTTAAATGCAAATGACAAAAACAACAATGACAAATAATACAATGGTAAAGATGGGAAAATATAAATTGCTGTTATTTTAAGCTATCGCTGACCTTACTCAGAGTTGGTGATGAGAAACTAGAGCAATGGAAGGGGGGGGGGGGTTGTCATTGTTTTTCCTTCACTAATTAAAAGTGTTGGAACATAAATGCATGCACAGAGGCTTACCGAGCAGCAGTACGATGCCTGTAGAGATGGCATGGGGCACACAGAGACACAGCAGCAGGATGCTGATGACTGGAGCCGCCAGTGATCCCCAAATGAAGCGGAGGTCGATATTTCGTATTCCATCAGCGTACACCTAGAGCAGAGACAGGAACACATTTTTCTGCCATTCCAACTAAATTCTGTCTTTGATAATGAGTTACTCTTAAGTACAGTAATCCCTCGCGCATCAACACTTGCAGCTTTACCTCATCACGGATTTTTAGAAGGCAGTCACGTGATACCATACGCGCATTCTATTGGCTGACGGCATCCGGAAGTGTGCTGCATTCTGTGAGTCTCGGAACACAGCGAACTTCCGTGAGACACCAAAAGTGCTTTAAATAGCACTTTTGGTGGAATTTAGTTCCTGGAACGCATTAACCGCCAGTAACGAGGGATCACTGTAGTCAGAATAGAATATGCAATGGAGAGGTTTTGAACCAGCACAGTTTCAATATGAAGGGGGCAATACATATTTAAGAAATGGGTACTGCTTTACAAAAATTCAAATAGTCTTGACATTCAGAAAAAAAAAGATTTACATTATACACAATTAGAAATGAGAGGCAAATTCCTTTGGTTTCATAAAATAAAATACTTCTGGATGGGAGAGTATATGTTGGAATCTTTTAAAATACACATGGGTTTAATAGGCTTAACAATTAATTCAAATAAAAGTAATCATTTTTCACTTTACAGCGACAAGCCTGATGAAAGACTGACCTGCTCGATGGCGGTTTTGAGCCACCACTGCGGACCCAAAACAGTGAAGGCGGAAATGATTTTCGCGTGGAGCACACCCAGGGCCCAGATCTGCCAAATACATGGATAAACCACCAGATATTTTCACTATGGCACTGAGATTTGTTTCACATTTCAACATCTCCTGGTCCTGGTCATACCTGCCAGAGGTAGAAGAGCGGCGTCTGGTCCAGCGGGACTCTGTAAGGAACTACGATGACCAACTCAAACAGCAGACCCAACAGCAAGGGAATAACCCCGACTAACATCACAGAGACTACAGCGGTCTTCAGAATCTGTTCAAAACGTCACACAAGCTCATTCATATCAAACCCATTTGCTATGCAACACATTTATTATTGACTGGACTGGTGAAGTACAGTACCATAAGCGTCCACTCGTGGACTTTGAGCACGATGGCCGCCCATCCCTGTGGAACCCAGGACAGCAGCACGCTAAAAGCTCGAACCGACAGCCAGCAGAAGAACAGACCGCTGGCCGCCGTGTACAGTTCATGAACCACAGTACTTCCCAGCCAGAAGGACATCAGCCAGCGACCTGCACTGACTGGGAGAGTGGGAGGGGGGTAACAGACTGAAGGCCCGACAACTGGAAAATGCACAGAATGCCCTCTAGTGGCCAGAACTTACCTGGTATAGTGAGACAGAGCAGACTGGTTATGAAGAGCGTCACACACAGGAAGAGCAGCAGGAGAATGATCTTAAGAATGGAAAAAACACCAATTTATAGGTAAATAACAAACAAAACTTCATCACACACTTCTGAATGTCCTGTGACCGTTTCATGACACACTCACCTTGAGAGGGAAGTATAAGGGCCGGTGGTACGGTGGGAACTCCACGGGTCGACCCTGCCGCAGAAAGGGCTGCTGGGCAGCGTCAAGCTCTTCCCCCTCATCAGGGATCCCATTGTCGTCATGGTGATCGACGGGGTCATCCTCTTCAAAGCCCCCCAGTAGGTAGGAGTGAAGGTCACTGCAGAGGGGAGGCCAACTTGTCTGATTACAATCAGTGAGGTTTTTGTTACTCTGGTCTGACAAGTCAACACTGATCCGTCAAACATTCACCTTCATATAGTGGGAGCGGGGGGGGGGGCAGAGAATACCAGGTTATCAGGAATGAGAACCATTAACACCATCACTCCACTGAGAGTAAATTGGGACCCAGTAGCTTGCTCAAAGACACATGGGCAGCAGGGGGTGGAAATCAAAAACTGCCTCAGGAGGTCCAGTTTAAAAGGACAACCACTTATTCTTCACACATTTCAGACCTGTGATGATAAAGGTCAAGAGGCAGTCTTTACCTGCACTATTCAAGTGACCCAATTTGGAGTTTTTTTTCCTCCCGTGTGGCAAAGATCAAATAGGAATCATGAACGTCTAAGCAGGAAAGGTGCATATAGAATCACACCTCATTAATATGTGGAAAGTAATCAAATATTCATCAGAAATGTGCAGTTGTATCAGTCATCAATGCCGATAGCTTGGCTATTCCCCGTCACTGCTAGTCATACGTCATTGAAAGTGCATAAACCCAGGCTGCTAGAAGGAAGATTCTGATGCTGGAAATGGAAACAATATTTTGCACATCTCAAAAATTGCTTTAGAAATCAATAGCTCTGATCACTAGCCATGTGTCAGTTATCCATGTCAATAAGTTTATAGTGCTGCTTTCACTTCTAACACATATACAGTACATGTACATTAAATGCACATGTTATGGTTCATTCTGAAAAGTAGACAGAAGTAGGCAATAAAAACATCTGACGGAAGCAACAAATTAGATTTAGGCATTAAAACTTGAAGTGAAAAGATATCTTCAATTACGCATTAATTTTCATTTTTCTGTTTGACATGTCATGTTGTATGTGTGCGTGTCCAGCTTACAGCACATATGCAACGGTGAACGTCCAGGCATGGACGACCTGTTTGAGCCACTGGCGAGTTTGACCCTGCTCCATCAACGCAGGAAAGACAACCTGAAGCAAAAAGAGCTCCAACGACCGCTCGCTGACAGGGGTGTCGCTGCAGACAAACACTTCATTCAGTTTAGAGTCAACATGAAGCATGAGTAGAGAACAGGCAATGTCTATAGCCTTAACAAACTAAAAAAATAACATCAAAAAAACAAGAACAAAAAAAACAAACCATTATTTAATCTTACCTGTATAGCATCACGTTGTAGGGAAAGAACATAGGATAGACTGTTTTAATGACTCCAATAGGAAGCCAAACCATCAGCAGAACAACTGAGCCAAACACAACCTGAAATTTTAAGGGAAGGTCAATTAGGGAATATTGCAATCTAAACTTTTTGGCATCTAAACTTTTCATATTGCTTTTTGATTGAGAAAAAAAAAAGTGATGAAATATTGAAGCAGTCTTGCCACAAAAAAGTTGTATGCTGGTTTGATTTGATCAAATCAAGGAACACTTGAGTCATTTTGACATCGAAGTACAGTAATTACTGGTAATGTGAAATAAGTTTAATATTTAAGGTTTCCTGTCATTCATTATTGAAAAGAATTTGAATTGTAGCTACCTTGCTGCAGTTTTACACAGAAATCTCTTAAGTTGTTTCAATAAATACGACAATATAAACATTTCAAATTGATCGCTCAGTGCATTTTGTTCCTATACTACCTATTTGTTATTTTTACAATGCCCTTATTTTAGTTTTATTCTACTGAATGTTAGGGTGTGGGAAAGAAAAAGGGGCTTGACTGACCACAGAAAATGTAAACCTCCTCAGGTGTCTGAAGAGGGAGCGGTGGATCATGTCATGGATCGGGTCAAAGTCAGGATCACTGATATTCCTCATGAACCACAGAACACCAGGGCGCAGCACCTGCAACCCAACAAAGAAGGCTCGTGCTTTTTGCCAAAAATCCTGATGTGTGAAGGCTGCTGGCTGAGGACGACGTGCTTCACTTTACCTCTTTTAACAGAAGAATGGAGGAGGCGAAGTAGTAGATGTAAACCACACCGACCAGCCAGTGGAGGAACATGGTGGTAACCGGGGCCGACTCAAGACTCTGCATTCGGTCCTTCAGAGTCACATCAAACATCTCCTACAATGAAAACACACATAAATAGAAATATTGACATTTTGTTATCAGGCTTCTTAAACGGTTAAAATCTGGATCACTACAATTAATGCTTGTTTATTCATTAACAGTCACGACATTACTTGATCAACAGGATCAATTTTGAGTTTAGTGTGCATGACTGGCTTACAAGCGAGCAAATGT
This sequence comes from Antennarius striatus, assembly GCF_040054535.1. Classification (NCBI taxonomy): domain Eukaryota; kingdom Metazoa; phylum Chordata; class Actinopteri; order Lophiiformes; family Antennariidae; genus Antennarius; species Antennarius striatus. The sequence goes on from NC_090793.1 coordinate 18,220,562, forward strand.
CGAGCCACCAACCACAAGTCAGTGGGAAGAAACCTAGCTCCATGAGAACCAGAAGAGGCACCTGCAACGTTTAAAACAGATTTAGTTGCTCCCACAATTTATTCCTGCAATTATAATTCAAAACTCTTTGTATGATTAAAACAAGAGATTTTCATAACAAACCAATGTTTCATTTCTTTTTTACCTTGATAGCAAGGTAAAAGACACCCAATATTAGTCTAGGGCGCTGGAAATTCAATAATGAAGCCAGAATCTGGGAAAGAAATGGGTAAAGAGAAAAAAAACTGCAACAAGTAAATATTTAGTCAATCTCTCTCACAACTGAAACAACTCAAATAACTGTCCCGCCCATGATTCCTGCAAGATGATTTGAGACATGTACTGTGTGTGAAACAGGACAAAAACTACTAATTATTTTTATTGTTGAAATGACTACAACCTTTGCAGAGGTTGAGCTTTCACTCACGTCCCATTGGTCGGTGGGAAAATTACACTAAAAATGCCAAAAGCCTTTCCAATCTTCTGGGGGGGGGGGGCTAAACAGAAATATGTTGATTATTGGAATGTGGGAGAGTTCAACTCTGCTGAGTGCAATCTAGTTATTTACCAAATACGTTTAGAAAATAAGTAAATTTGTGCTCAAGGACACAGAACCCATTATTTTGAAATAATTTAATTTGTGCCGATATGGGCAAACCGTAACCTCCATCAAACCAGAATAGGGAAAACCGAATGAGCTAAAAACATTGAAATAAAGACAATAGTTATGAGACACATGAATTCAGGGCCCTGACAACAAATGAAGCTTAACTGAATTTTGTGAATCATATGTGGGAAATGTGGACAGAAAAAAATGCTAATACATACAGACTAATGTAACCCTGTATGACCCCCATTAACAGGGTGCATAAAAAGTGGAAACTGCTTATCGCCATTTCCCAGAGGCCAGAATGAGTCGTTTCTTTCGCTCATCTGTCCATTTGAAACCCAAATAACCTTACTGAAAATGTAATTTTATCAACTCATCTTTTTACAGGCCAATCATTGCAGCTCTAATATGACAGTAAGAAACTCAAGATGGTCACTGCAGGCAGACAGTGGTGGCCTCCATTCAACTTACATTACTGAAACGTTACATATTCAGATCTACCAAAAACAATCACTAAACGACTTAACACAGGTTTACACAACTGGGATTAACATCTAAGTGTAGGAAAGATTGCAGGTCACATCTATAAAGCACTTTAAGCTCTACAGAGGATACATGGCAGAACATGAGAACTCCAGCCAGCAGGATATACCCCAGAATGGTGGTTACAACGCCTTCAAAGTGTGAGGCTTTCACCTGAAAAACAAATATCACCAATTACTGCATGACAAATGAAAACTGTGGAATTAAATGCTCCTCATGCTCTTACGTAATCTTCAAAGCCCAGTCCAACCGCACAGAATCGACCGATGTGATACGGACAAAAGGCTAGAAAGAAATAAAGAATCGGTTGTTTATTACAGGGTATGCAATCTAAAATTAAACCCAATGCTTGAAAGATCATGTGTTCCATGTGTAACTCATGCAGTGTGGATTTAACTTACCAAAGACCAAGACAAAGAGTGCGTTGAGAGACACCAACCAGAACACATGCTCCTGCAAAGAGGAACAGCAAGTTCTCCATCAAACCATTTAGCCAAAGTTATCTTAGACGTTTAATCCAGAGAGCGAAACAACACGGCTTTACTTCAGAACAGACTCAGAGACAAGTTTTCTTAAGTACAAACAAGTCTCATTTAAGAATAAATTGTGTAGACGCTTGTAGGACTTGGCCAAATATGTTTGTCAAATTGTTTTCCATGTAAATATGTAAAGAAAATTTCAAAGTTTGCTCCCATAGTCGCATGTAAAAGAAATACACATAGCTGAAATAGCGCATTTAAAATCACTTACCAAGAAAGCAATGGATCCATCGAGTCCCAGCATCTGGGACACAAAACAAAATTCCTTGAAGACAGACTAAACTAACTGACCCCTGACCAGCCACATACAGCATCTCAGGGAATCAGAAAAAAAAAAATCCAAGTATGGCATAACCTTACCACAGCAAAATGAACATTTCCTGTGAGAAAAAAAACTAAACTTGTCTACTTTATTCAATCTTTGTGTCCTAGGTGCATCATATCACTTCATGAAACATGACAGATATTAAACAGATTCCTACCCTCTCCCAGGTCAACTCCTCTCCTTCCCGCTCCACCTCCTGCATGTTCCAGTTCAAACCCCCTACAATGCACAGATGTTCAGATCATGACTACGACTTCATTTACCAAGAAAATGTTAAATTAATCCAAACCAGAATTTAACACATATAAGCCACACGACTGAAAACCTCAAGTTTAAAACTGTATGAAACGTTTGAGTTCCAACACACACTAACCTTGTCCTCCATTATTTGCATCCACTTCCTCATCGCTCTCTTCCTCTTCATCCTCGTAGACATCTTCCTCTTCATCCTCATCCTCATCTCCCTGGTTGTAAGCTCCATGTGGGTGGGCATGTGCCAGTCTGTATGGAACAGGGCCTGCATGTTGCTGGGCTCTGGCACCACCAGCTGGATCCTGGAGAATGATTAACAGTAAACATCCGGTTATCTGCAGTACAACCTGCATCCAGTGGAATGAAGTCATTCAATGTTCATTAATACCATTTAAGTTTGAATCTGACAGCATGACAGTTTGTGGAGATGCATACGAAAACTTACAGAAGCTTTGCTGTTATGGACAGACCATACCATGTTACATACACAAGCATAAAACAGTATAAATTAAATTTAAGAATACTTAAATTCTAAACTATAGAGGCTTGTTATTTAATGATACCGATGTCAGAATGCTTTAAAGACAAAACACAGAAAAGGCCAAACGCTGAATTCAGACATTCTGTCCAGTTCTGGTGGGAAAGATCCGAGCTGGTGCATCAAGTGATCTCACCTCATTGGCTGGTGGACCATTGGGCTGATTCTCCACCAGCCACTGAGGGGCGCCACCATCGAAAATCTGCTCTCTGAGCCATATCAGGCCGACGAAAGTGCCGAGAGTACAGCCGACCACAACACAACCCTGAAGGAAGTTTGGAAGCAGATTCTCTCTGCGATGATAACATTAAAAATAACAGATGATGGTAGACAGATAATACTGTACAAAAGTTTGACAACAAATGGATAAAAAAAACAAAGATGAATCATTATAGGAAATACCCAGGCCACAGTGGGAAACTTACGTTGAGATCATATCGAATGGTAGTGTAACCAGAGCGCTCACAGAACCACAAAATAAACAATGGTATATACGACCTAGAAGGGGAGCAAAGCAAAAAGCAACCTGACAATTAGTCTCGTTACAAATGATTCAACCTATTGCTACACAGCATTTTTTTTAAAAAATGTTTCTCTTGCATGTCGTGCTTAGTTTAACTTTTGTCAAAACTGATTAATTTATCACAGTAACTAATACATTTCAATCCAAGTTCAATATTAGATATCAATGCAAATACCATCAATGATTGTCATTTTTATTAAAACGCATCCCCAAAAAAACAACAATGTTTTGGAAGGATGCAACTGCTGATGGCTAATTTTGTTTTATAAAAAGGAAAATGACGTACATGCCAACAGAGGCACAAAACCTAGCCATGCCAAGGCCACCAGTGCGTAGTGTAACCAGTATCTGATGGCTGTTCCAATACTAATGAGGAGGCCAGTAAAGATGTCCCACACAGGCAGGCGAGTTGGCATGTCAGGAGAGTAGACTAGAGAGAAACAAGAGGAAAGTGGGAGGTAAAATTGAGATGATTGTGGAAAAACAGAAAAGATGATCAAAATGAGTCACATAGAGATAATGGGACTGTTGATGCATTGAACTTGTTCAAGAAAAGTAAATAACTTACCTGGTGTAAATTCAAACTTGTGTTGGCATAATTCACAATATTCTTTTCTGCTGTGTTCCAGCCACTGCAATAGGCTGTAAGGTCAGAAAGGACAACTAATGAGTTTGCCCAGTTTATCCCATGAAAACTTTACATCAAGCCAGAAATGTACTCTATTCAATGATTTCAAACATTTCCACAATTCATCCCGCCTTAAATGTGACTTCTCTCTATCATTTAACTTTTAATTTGCATTTGGTTGCTGTGTTTGTTAACTGTGCTGTTGCATTTAAACTATAATAAGGCATCATCCATAAAAAGTCCCCTCTCCATTGCAATCTCACAATTCAAATGGAATTAAAGACAGTGGGGAAGTGAAGGACTTGAACGCACCATTCCTGATGGATGAACTTGATGCTGCCTGTGCAAACACAAGGGTAGTAGAGGGGTTTGTCCAGACTCCCTTCTGCACGACACACCCGACAGATGTCGACTATCGGGGGCACAAACAGACATATTAACATGCCGTGAGAGCTCATCAAAGTTATTTCATTAATAATAATCTGGGCACTTTGTATTTCATCAACTGATGGGGGGAAAAAACACAACATGTCTTGAGATTTAAACGCCCGGAGGCTGTCATCAGAACCAACATCAGCTTGAGGCTATGCAGCTGAGACTTATTTGGGATAATAACAATGTGTCTTCCAGGCTTAAAACGTGACAAATCCTTGGATTATATGTATAATTAAAGTTCAGACTAGAATAACTATAAACAGGCAAATAATACCAGTTATGAGGCTGCCTTTACATGAATTGTTGCGATTTAATTCCTCTTTAGAATATCACAAATTATGACGAACGAAGATCAGGACGATTCCCTTCCTGTAGAATTAATTAAACATGAGAAATTAGTTACTTTATGTTCATTATTCCTTAAATTAACGCAAATACAACCGGCTAGTGGTTGTCACTGGTTAATTCAAATATGTAGAATACATCCGTGGAATTAATGAGTTTAAACTAAAAAAGAAAAAAAAAACCCCGCTAATTTCATTCAACTCATTAAAAAGGACGTGGAAAAATTTAGAAAGGTTGACTTTTATATGGTTTTCTCCAAAAATAACCCAACTTTAGAAACTAATGTTTGTCAAATAAAACAAACTTTACCGTCAGTCCAGAACCCCAGACAGACACCGGGGGGACGTTCGGGCTAGTTGGCATGCTAATGCTAATTAGCGAGCGTCTCTTTTCTCCTTGTAAACACTTTTTAACATTTAGTTCACAGGATAGAAATTGTCACAACAAATAGTCCCGTTTTCATTAGAACAGGTTCCAGTGAGCAGTTCAGACTGACAACTTGGTACTTTAGTTTTAATACAATGTCAGTTAGCTTAGTTACCTTCGGGAACGGTGTCCATCTTGACTCGGTGGTGAGGCGGTGATGCTCCACAGTACTGAAGTCCACTTTGACAGCGACCTACCCACGGGAAAACATTTCACGACAGCGTGTAACTCAACTTCCGACCAGCTTTTATAGGAGTTCCTGTTTCACAATTTAAAAAAACAGCATTTTTACTCCCAAACTCTGCATCAGCGGGTCGGGATACTGATACGTATATATTGTATACACACGCTCAGGGCAACACGTGGTCGTGCCGTATTTAACCACTTGATGTCGCCCACGAGCAATTATCCAAATTCCACACGCTGATTGAAGACAAAGCAACGCTGCACCGTTAGATTTAACCTCGCTCATTTCTGTCAACAATGAGGAATATTCAAACCATTTAAAAATGGTCTGAATGTTTATTTGTGCTATTGTTCTTATTTTATTTATTTCAAGAAAAATTTTCAGAGCAGAGGCAACAACATAATTATCTTCAATAATCTCTCCCAGTACTTTCAATATAAGATCCCTGTGGATCTAGGATTCCTCCTCTTTGTGCGATTATGTTTTCGCAGATCAATTTCTCGTTGCCTTTTTGTCACATTCAAAACATTGACATAAAAACATTATTCAGCTAATTTTAACTTGGATAACTTTGCTCCTTCAACTTTTATAAAGCAGCATATTTTATCTTCTAGTTTTGCCTTCCTCAGTGCAGCATGTCTATTTTTCATCATTTTGCATAAATTGCCATAGAAGCAAGGTAGATTATTTTTGATTTAAAATTTTTTCTCAACACATTAAATCACAGAATTTTGTTGGTGAAAGTGTTACACCCATAGTTCAGATCATCAGAGGATAATACATAATCCCACTTCAAACTGTCGATTTCACTTGCAAATTCTTCTTGTTTAGCTCTTGGTATGCTCTGATAGATTTTTGTCTTGTTGGCTGTGGTCCTAAATCTATAGTATTTTTGAGCAACTTGCTAGCACACAAAGTTAAAACTATGATCAAATAGGCTGGTGATATATTAAGTTTCAACCTTTAATTCTATTTTTTATGGTTTGTGGTAAATATTGAGTCATTTGGTGAATTTGAGCATCGTAATCCTCATTGAGCCTTTTACTAGTTGCTTACTAGTCTCAATAGGTGAAATTTTTCAGCAGTTATTTCTAGATTTTCCCCTTGGATTGAGCCTCCAAATTTACATTAAAATCAACCAAAAGCAGTAGATCTTTTGTGTGATTGTACTTTCATCTGCAAGCTGATCATAAAAAGTGTCATTTGTAGAGGGAGGCCTATAGACAACTATGATGTTAAAAGACATTTGTTTGGACAAAGTTTTTTCTCAACATATTCCAAAATGTCACCCGCTTAATAAACCACACTTTCATATTTAATATCTTCTCACTTAAAAAAGAAATAAATTACAATGTCCACGTACATGAACTGCACGCTGTAGCTTGCTCATGCCTGAGCTAGATCCATGATTTTGTTTTACTAAAATGGGCTGAACCTGTGTCAGAATAAGTTATAGCCCACATAGAAAGTGATCGATTACCATGAAACTGGGTGAAAAGGTCCTGTAGCAGAAAATTATTGAACTTTGGGGTTCCAGGAGAGAAAAAAAACATGAGACATTTTCTTAAATAACTATGAAATCGTTTAAAATACCAGTATGCTTTGAAGTCCTACACAGGAAGGTTCTTGTTGCCAAGAGTCATATCATGAGGGTGAAACTTTGATTACATGTAATGATGAAGAGATAAGCTGAGCTACTTTGGCAGAGGTCTGTGTAAATAAGGAGCTATTCTCATTTCCTCTTTTTAACCCATACTAATCTTGTGAATTTCTTCAAAAACTTTTGTATTCCTGCTGCACACATTTGGATAAATATACATGTCTGCTAACAGCGAAGCACACTCAATATATTACTAATAAGCCTGTGCTGAGTTTCTTTTTCCACTTTTTTCATGTGCACTCTTCATATTTGGACATTAAATGTACAAAAACACAACATTTGTGGCAGAAATAATATAGCAGTCACTCCCAGACATTTTAAAGTCCACTGGAAAAGGAAACGTACTCCACTGCATGAATTCCAGAACATTAAAACAGAAAAACATATGATTGTCAGCAATATCATGTTTGTGAATCTGCCATGTCATCATTGTCAGCTGTTGTTCTCCTTTCCATGTCACGTTGCTGGTGTAATTTAAATGTCTTGGCGTCATACATCCATACAGTATCAATGCCCTCGCCAGCAGTAGCTTCAGGGACCCAAGTAGGGAAGGGAAAACGGCACGCCACCACTGTCGCTGTATTTGGTAACTCTTTTGCCAGCTTCAGTTCCAGCTGCTCCATCTGTGTGGAAAGCAGTAACAAAGATGTCAAAATTAAAACCTCGGGATTCAATAAAGGTAAACCGGCAAATAAAAGCATCACTGCACCAGCTAAACATTCCGTCTTTGAAGTTCTGTTTTTAACACACCTGTATGAACAGCTGTTTGTTTTCAAAGTCTACATTTGTCTCAGATTTACTGAATGATGCTATATCTCGCCATGAATGAATAATATACTGTACAAAATTGAGTGTCAGTCTTTTAAGGAGTTAAGTGGTATAAGTGTTAAGATATTACAACCCCCTACATGTCAATAAAATTGCTGTTAGACAAACTCACCATTTGAGGGACTCCAAAAATGACCACATTTGTGTACTGAGCAAAACTGACCTATCAAAAGAATCAGAAATATTAGAATTGACAAAATGAAAAGTGACCCTTGCGTTCAACATTTTTGTCTTTGGGATAACACATTTGTGTGTGTTTTTCAGAGCTCTTAGAGCATTTGAGATCGGCCCATTGGGTCAAGCTGTATGTGAAAACAACCTGCCTGATTCAGAATGAAAACACTTGTAGTTTGTTTACATTTGTAAAGCAGTGATGCTACCAACCAGACAAGTTCATTATAGCGAGATTACAAGTTTGGTGTGATTTTAAAAACTAACCCACCAATAAGTCAATCTGTTGATCATGAAATCTACTCTGGAGTGATCCAAGTACATGAAGACAATTGCACATTAATGCACCCTGAATCATTCATGTGTAAGATAGCTCATACAGTATGTGGCTTTTGTTCAGTTTAATGAAACTAAAAACACTTTCCACATGGGTCCTGATGGTATACTATTGAGGAGTGGCAAATGAGTATGATTTAGCAACAATTCCGTGTGTGAATGTCTTCTCCTCTTGGTTTATTTCCTGTATAAGCAGGAAATAGGCCAAAATGTATCCATTTACCATTTTGTTCCTTATGTCCAGAACATACAAGCCCTGTTACGGGTGTGAAAACACCAAAAGAAATGCAAGACATGAATTACTACAGTAGAAAATATGCACTTACAAATAAGTGGCTCACACAGTACCACACTGATCAGGTTTGACTAACCTTCCACAAGTCCGAGATGTGGAAGGACGTGGAGCGGTGGACTCCCTGTCTCCAGGCGTTATAGCGAGAATACCACACCAGCCATGGGTTCAATTCCAATCCCGATGCCTGAAATCCACGTTTGGCTGCTGCTATCACCTACAGAGGGAATGAAAATGAACTGAAGATCAATGTATCAGCATTTCAGGCTGAACTGATTCATGTCAGTTTGATGAAACACAGTTCCTTTCTGTCACGTTTCTTTACCACACCTAACAAGTTCGACTTAGCTGGCACATTAGTGAACTACAGTTTAAGCTGTATTTGTTTGAGATGTAACTATTATGTCAAAACGAGATGCAGGACGTGTACTCTTGGTAAGAACTACCTGCTCTAATGAGATCAAAATCTGACATATCTGCTGTTTATGTAAAGAAATTTACATAAACAGCGACCTGGTGAACATTTTTGTGGACAGGAAGTTCAATGACATTGTACCTTTTTACAATACTGTATAAGGTTTCACAGCAAGAGTGAAGCTTTTTGAGATTGACTGACTAACCTAATATGGGTGAGTTTGAACTCAACCTATTAGCACAAGGATGTAATTGGAATTCCTACTTACTCACATGCATTCAGCCAAGTCAAATAGTACTTATCTGACAGTCTGGTTGGTATGGTATCATCAACTTCCCTAACCTTGGAGATGGTAAGACAACAGCCCACTTACTATTCTTCCATCTCCACTCCCGATGTCCACCAGGGAGCCTGACCTGGCTCGCAGCACCATGAGGACATTTTCCACCTGAGCTGTGGTCGCTGGGACAAACGGCAGGCAGACTTTTCTCAGTGCAGGAGCGATGAAAGGAGCAGACACGGCGTACAGGGCGGCCACCGAGCCCCCCAGCACCCCCACAACGACGAGCCCCAGTCGGCTCCTGCTCTTTTTCACCGGGACATCGCTGTCAAACTGCTCTGCAGACGCTGTGCCGACAATAAGCTCATTTTGTGACATGGTACTAGCTTAATGGAGAAGTTATAAACAATACATGTCATGAACCAAAAACTAGCTTAAAATGACCTTAATGTGCAACAAAAAGTGAAAGTCACAATAGAAATAGTTTATAAGTCTGCAGCTGCTCATTTTATAAGTTGCTAACCCGCAAAATCAAGAGAAATGCTTGGAAATCAAGATTCGTAGTTGAAGCAGCGTCTCGACCCTGACGAGCATTTCCCGTGCAGCGTTATTATAGATCCGACTGATTGAGAGGGCAGCTACATGGGTTCCGCATTGCTTTCGTTCCTAGGTGGGCGCTACAGCCCCACTCAGATACAGTATCACACAGCAAGAAGGTTCCGCGTTCGATTCCTTTGTGTGCATAGGTGGAGACGTGTCTGGGGTGTACCCCGCCTCTCTCCCCTAGGCAGCTTGGATCGGCTCCAGCAGACCCCTGACCAGCAAGTGATTACTAATAACTGTCATCTCTTCTATAAGAAAATGGATGGATGGATGGACATGCAAATAGGGATTAAAGGTATTAAAATCCTACAGTGACATACAGACTAAAGGAAAATAAGATGTTTATTAAAACAATTAAACAGAGACACTTTTCAGCCAGAAAACATAGGATCAGTCAAATTGAAAGACTGATTGATGTAACTAATAATGAAAAATACTCCCAAACAGACCAAAAGTCAGTGAATACATATTTCAACAATTTTCAGTGTTTTGAGTCCACTGAGTATCTCGTTTTCAGAATTTTTTCACAGACCATATTTATGCATTGATTTCAAATGAGTGATAAGTATATTTCAATAGTTAGTTAGTAAGTTAGTTAGTTAGTTAGTGCTTTGGTGTTCCAATAAACTACAAATATATAAATAACTTTACAATAAAACCATTCATTGATAAGATTATCTAAAGTCTGAGGCTGTCACGGACCACAAACCTCAATCAAAACAAGGAACAAAAAGAAACGTGACATGCCCCATTTTGTCGGAATTCAGTTGATTCGATATTTATGCATAGAAATACATAATAATTAAATCTTTGTCCCTCATAACACTAAAGCTGTGCCACATTCAAGGTGTAAAGGAATTGGAACTAAATACTTAGAATGGGGTACAGTATTTCATATAATTCATAATTGCAAATACGTTTTTCACCATTTCAAGTCCCCACTACATATACTCTTTAAAACCTTAAATTGGAATATGTAAAACTGCAACTGTATCTAAGAAACCGGCAGAATTTTTTTTTGATGTCTAAAGAAATATTAGGGCTTCCATTTTCAAGAGAAAGAAATGAGGTGATTTTATATTTTTACTATATATGTTTTTAATCTTTATTTATTAAAAGTCATTAGACAGTGTACAGTGAACAGTGTGCTCCTGTCCTAATGAGTCATGGTGCATCTGATGGGGATGCATGTGTTGCTGGCTGGTGGTGGGACCATCATCCATCATTAGATCCTCCTCCTCCTCTTCTGGCCCGTAATCTCCTGCCCCATCCTGAGAATAGCTATGCTTCATCACTAGGATGCTTCTTCGACCTGCTGGTGTAATACGGTGGGAAAGGCGCGGTGACTGCTGGTTAACTATCACCGGTGGCGGCACCAGAGCCCCCCCATCTGATGCAATGGTGGCATCTCTCATACTCAAGTTACTGCGGCTACCGTGGATGCTGCCATGCACGCTCCCCTGCTGGGAGCCGCAATGGTGGTCACGAATGCATTTAGAGGAAGAGCGGCGGAGCTTGTGGAATTTCTCATAGTCCTCAGCCAGGCCAGCATCAGTCAGGTTGCCGGATTGGGCTCGGCGCAGAGTGCAGAGCTCATAGTGAGGAGGCTCAAAACCAGGGTGGAGTAGGGAAGGGTCAAATTCATCTCTGTGGGTAAGTGGAGAAAACATACATTATGTACTGTACGTTATACAGTACAGTCATGTGAAAAAATGAAGACACCCCATTAAATTATCAGCTCTATTATGTCAATGTCTAATCTTGTTTTCATTAATTTATGGAAAATTAAGTGTTTTAATTGCAATTCAACAACAAAAATTAACATGATTTTACTCGTCAAGCAAAAGATATGAACAAAAATGTGTATTTATTGGAGGAAAACAAGACTGGACATTGACATGCAAACATTTCTTAATAAAGAGCCTTTGATTCATTCAATTTTGGACAAAACAAAATTTAATTTCCATCTGCAGTGGAAAGTTTCCACATTTCTAATCTGACAAAAACCTTTGACATGAACCTTTGGTGGTTTGGTCGTGATCAACACCTTAGAAAAATACCTGCGGATGATATATTTCTTGCGGGGCTGTTTGATCTGGATTATGATAGAGATGATAAGCAGGATGACCACCAGGCCACAGGTCACGCCGATGATAGTGAGGTTAGTGTTGTCCAGAGAGTCCAGGATGCTGGCTTTCCTCTTCTCTAGTTAAGGAAATAAAATAGAGAAAAAAATATTGTATTTTCCTGTTCAGTCATGACAAAATATGGCTGGTGTTTCACTCCCTCAGCCTCTACATCTGGGTACCTTTGCAGTGATTCTCATCCCAAGGATAAACACAGTTCTGGATGCCATTGCAAACCAAAGTGTGGTTGATGCACATGTTGCTATGGCAAAAGAAAGTGTCTCCTTCACAGGGAGCTGAAAACAAAACAAAAAAAAGCTGAAATCACACAGTTGTTGTGTGTTCAAATCAACACACTTCAAATACTGAAAAGAGTTTGTGCATGTTGAGACCTACAAACAACATTGTTGGTATCAGTACAGGCTCAAAATACTGTGTAGTTGATTTTATTTTTAAAAAATTAATAAAACCATCAAAGTATCAGCAGCATGATGTGATTAACATTTAACGATCTACAAATATATTTGCCATCATAAACGTATTTCAAATGGAATAAATGAATAAGATGAATGAAATGAAATGAAAAGATGTGCAGTGCAATGCACACTGGTTTGCCTTTAGCACCTAGAAGTTTATCCCTTCAGTTGTCAGTGAATGGTATTTAGTATAATAAGCAGAAAATCACAAATAATTCACTCACGTTCATGGAAAGTTGTGAAGAGGATTCTGAATTTGCTCTTCCTACTTCCCTCGTCTGCCCACAGTCTGATCACACCCACAGAGGATACCAGCATGACATCATTGGCCACCGTGGAGCAGAACTTGTTCTTAAGGTGCTCGACTGAGCTGCTTCCATCATAGATAGCGACAAAATTACGCTTGCACTCATTTGAATTATGCATTTCATACTCCAGGAATCGCATGTAGATCTGTGGGCAGGAGGTCGAGCATGATCAAATAATATGCAAACAATCAAATGATCCTACAATGCATATGTGAAACCGAATTCTTTCAGTTTCTGAAATTTTGAATTTTAATATAATAACCTTTGGTCCCCATTTTTGGGTCCATGAAAATTGCATTATTAAAACTTGCATGAAGAAAGAACCCGCAAATACATGGAATATGTCAAAGTTCAATTTATGAGGAGGGGGGTTACATGTATTGAATGAAAATTTAAATTATGCGGTGAGCATTTATATACAGTATTTAAATTAAAACTAAGACTACTATAAAGCAATCTTGAAAGTCTTCTAAATTTCTTGTGCTTGAAAAATGACAATGTGAACATAAGGTTAACGACAGATTGGTCTGGATATTATTGTAAACTCCTGTTATGTGAGGAAAAACAAATTGTATGCACATCAAGTTATTTCAACCACTAATAACAAGAAGCTATTGCAAACACCACCAGCACACCAAAGTAAATGAGAGTTTGATGTATACAGACCCGAGCATTTGCTGGAGCCTTGATGTACCACCTGCAGTCTACAGCTTCAGTCTGCAGGGCGCGGCCCTCTATGGATATCTGGGTAGACTCCACAATGCCTTCCGGACCACCCAGCTCAAAGTCACAGACTATCAATAACAATATTTTTGCAATATTTTAGCATCGATTACATTAAAGACTCTTAGCAGGTCTAATATTACTGTATGCTGCAACAAATATAACATAATTTGAATGCTTACAAGGCAGAGCTGGCAGTTCCCCGAGGTCTTTGAACTCAGGATCTAAAAGCAGCAGATGATATGTTAAAAAAACATATCTTCTTCTGAAGTTGGAAAAATATGTGCATGCAATATTTACAGCCACAATGTTTTATGAAGTTTTGGGTTCAGTATGAAAACTAATACAAAGGGTAAATTGCGCTAGTAATATAAAGTGATAATATTAAAAACACAGTATCGCGAAACAGATCAGCTAGGAGGCAGGAGTTTCATAATCTGCGTGCTGGCACATTCCCTTCATCCTCATTCAAACTTCCCTGATGCCATTCGATAAAGAGGAGAACACATTCATCATCAGTCAGGCAAGTATAATTGTGTTCTGAACCTTTGTGCAGATGAATCTATCTGCTAGGTGGATTATAAATCCTGATATATCAGCTTAGGTTGGGACAGATGAGGCTCTGCAAGCAAATACTTGGTGACAAAAATATCTTTTTTTTTGTTTTTCCCCTCTTGGTCAAACCCAGTTTGACAGAATGTGAATGTGCAGGTACGTCTTTAAAATTAATCGATAGTAAGGACTGTTCATGCATTAAAATGAAGTTAAATTAAATCTAAAGCCATCTAAAGCTGACAACTTGAACTATTTTATCACTGGTAATGCAGCACATTAGTACAGAAAGCAGGTGACAGGATGACTTCTCTGAGGCTCAAATCAGCAAGGACTTTGATTAATCCTCTAATGTTTAATAGACACACACACACACACACACACACACACACACACACACACACACACACACACAGTATGTGTGCGTGTGTGTGTGTGTGTGTGTGTGTGTGTGTGTGTGTGCGTGTGTGTGTGTGTGTGTGTGTGTGTGTGTTTATACGTACATTTCCTTATAGAAGAAAGAATGCAAAGATTAGATGAAGGATATCGGGTGGTTTATGTAAATCCTTTCTTAATATTAGTTGAACTGGATTGTGCAGAGAACAATGGAAGGATTAATTCAACCGAAATATATTTATGTATGTAGTGAAGTCATATGGAATCAAAAAAAGGATTTGTATATTTGATCACTTGATGTTTTATATTCCATTTTGATCAGTTTGATCATTTGGATTTAACTGTTGATATCCAGAACATGTGGTAGATCCTGCTGTCTCCGTCTTGTATTTTCCCCATTACTCAAACCTAAAAACAAAGATTGTGGATGACCAGAAACACCTCCAAAATATGACATTGATCAAGGAGGAAAGAAAGAAAGAAAGAGGAATGCATGGAGAGGGGCATACAGATTAGAGTTGACTCTTAATCTGTGTAGGTGGCCTATAAAATCTGCTGGTAATAAAGCTTCTGCCTCAAACTCCCTTAAGCTGCAGCGGCTCAGCGCTGACAAGCTGTATTCCCCTGAAGACACGCTTTCATTAACAAATGTGTGTTCTGCCGTGTGTATGTGTGTGTGTGTGTGTGTGTGTGTGTGTGTGTGTGTGTGTGTGTGTGTGTGTGTGTGTGAGAGTGCATGTTAGAAAAATCAGTCCATTCCTATGCCCTTGTCATCTCCAGCTGGTGAACTGAAATGTGAGTACAGACTAATAATGGTGCATTGTGCAACTGTTTATTACTATATAAAAAAGTAGCACACGTTGTACCTTCAGTGAAATTTCAGCATTACAGTAATTCATCTTATTCAAGTGCATTACATTATGATGGGGGGGGGTCTTGTGTACATGCAAATGTGTATTTCAGTGACACTATGTGACTGTGTGTGAAAGAGGAGACCAACAATGTCCAAGTCACAGCATGAAGCAGGATTTGGAGAGAGTACCAAGGTAAGGAGCCCAAGACTTAGATCTGTGGTAATACTAAAATAATACTATATTATAATATTGTCATACTCTTAGCATCACCCTCAAACATAGCCAGACTGTAACCAATACAAATCAGTAATAAATTATATCAACACTTAGTAAATGGACTAACTGTTGATATAAATAAGAATGTTTTTTAATTAATAATGTCTCAGTTTACTTGATGTATTTATTCGACTCTAATTCATTAATTTTAATTAGATTATTTACAATTGTCTCAGTAAAATTTCCTTGAAAGTGATTTCTTTGTAAAGCTTGTGCGAATAAAGAGCATTAATTTATAAATGCTGACAAACCTACTACATAATTATTGATTCGGGTAGTTTTAAGAAATTCAGTCATCACATTCATTTTATATTCACCAACCTTGTGTGAAGTTATACCGGGCAGAGAAACCAATCGCCTCCAGTTCACCATCAGCTACAAACTTGATGTACAAGTATCTCCCACTGGAGTGGACATATGCTGGACTTTCCTGCCCACAGTAGCGGCCAATCAGGGTTGAGAATCCAAAGGGCCCATCGCGGACCTCAATGTGGTCAAATTTGCAGTCCCAGGATGGCTCTATGGAATACTTGTCATCGAAGAACAAGTCGATGCACTGCCGAGGAGAGGCTGGAGGAGGGCAAGAGGTTTTAACAGAACATGTGAAAAGAAAAGAGGAGGTAACAAGGCTGAAAAGAAAAGGATGAAGGACTCACCTTCTATAATGTAAACACATTCCTTTTCAGGGGGGTATTTCTCAGGGTAGTTTGGTGAGGTAAAGAACCCTCCATCAGGTTCCTTTATCCAGGTTCCACACTGCCCAGCTGGTGTCACACCTGAGTTGTTTTTCACTGGAAACAACATTTTTAGAAACGGTATTGTCAATGAAAAGCTGTTTCTATTTCCACTGTATACCTAAAAGATCTAAAACATTAAAATAATTCAAGCATAATTCCAAATAGTTGGGATGCTCTGTAAACGTTTAAACGAGAGAATGTCATAATTTTAATTGTAACCAATTTAAACTAATGAAAAATACCGAATATTGAAAATATTGGGGAAAAAAACATTGAATTTTTTTATTTGTTGAAGGTGAAAATGAGGCTATTTATATGGAATTTAAGAAATGTTCCAAATATTTGAATATCATTAATTCCTTCCTTTCACTCGATCAAAATCATTAATATCCAAATGTAATCTATATTACTGTTTCCCAACATATTTGCACCACAGACCGGTTTAACTTCAGACAGTATTTTCACAGACTGGCCCTTAAGGTAAAATGATACCACCAGCATTAAAACATATTTTGCAGCTTTTTTTTTTTTGTCTTTGAAATGCAGTAGTCCATTTTGCTTTTGTCTCCTCACTGGCTCCTTTACAAAGGAACTTTCCAGAGATTTTGTTCACTTTTGGGAGTTTCATTTAGCGGTAATGTATTCTGTGTCACCAGCCAGAGAGGCCCCTTTAAGGAGGTAGTCATGTGACCGAGGCAAGCATCTTGACTTTCTGTATGTCATGAGTGAGTTATAGAAAGATGTGGAGGAGAGAATCTGGTAAATTTCCAAAACAAAACATCATAAAACTGAAATTCTGTATTGTTTCTGTGCAGCCCAGTACCAATTGACCCGCTGACCGGCACCGGTCTACGGCCGGGGGCTTGGGGACCGCTGATCTATATGACTAAATTCACACTCTTCAGTATTGACATGCATGACCACAAACATCCACATCTCAAAAAAGGTTACCATTGAAGAATAAATAGCAACTCCGAATGTGATCAGGTACCTTGAGCTTTTGTTTTGGTGGTTGAAGCACCTGACATCTCAGGTGTGATGAGGCTTGCTGCAAAAGCTGAGAAGAGAAGCAATAAAATAATGTGTGTTTTTTTTATTAATCGTATATAAAAAAAATCTCAAAAGGATTTTAAAGGATTCTTAAGATGCGGTTAATAGTTTCTTCAGATAGGCATCAAATTTGACACCAGCAAAAATGCATCTACACAATGAAAAAAAAAACTTGCAGCTGTGAACTTACCAATCGGCAGCAGAAGTTTGTGCACCATTTCTGTTCCTTGAGGATGGCTAACTCTTTCTCAAGTATTGCCATCAAACAGTCTTCACAAAACATCCAATATTTGAGGAAAAATATTGTTCGGCCATCGGTTTCTTACAAAATACATCAAATCTAAGATTAAAGACTTCAACATTTCCATCCCTGTCCCTCTGTCTCCCAGAGAGCTTAAAGGATTACAGCACCGTCTGCCGCAAACCTTCACAATTTTTGCTCCACCTTTAGGCAGCATTAATCCTCTCAGCAAATATACACTCATTCACAATGATGCTGCTGTTTAAAGAGGGCTAAGGAAACTATTTCAACTCCTTTTTTCCCAGTTACTTTTAAAGGTTTGGTTAAATCAAAAGCACAATTAATCTTAATTGTACTGTACACCAGTGAAAACGCTTGTCCACCCCTGAGCTATACATTATACATGCAACATGAATTTTTGCTCGGAGAAATGTGTTTACTCTGGCCAGTGTTTGTTTATTGCAAGGTATTACAACATAATAGTATCATTTGTCAACACAGTAGTACACCAAAAGTACAGCATTTGACTGTGTACACAGTAATAGTCATGGTTACATTCCTTGTTAGCTTGGAATTTACATGAAATGTTCTTTGTTCCTTGTTTCTTGGTTATCGCTCTGTGATATCAGTGAACTTCACACATTATCACCAATTATCACCAATTAATCATGGGGTCATCCATCTGAGTCCAGATTTGTCTTCTTTTCTTTTTGCAGCTATTTTAAGATAAATTCCCTGATGAACTACTCCCAGCTTCTGAGTGCATCGGCCTTCAGGTCAAAATCATCCCTTTTATCAACCATTGAATCAGGATTTTGAAATGCACATGAGAGTTTGATCATGGAATTTAAAAAATCTAACTTGGCCACTTCGTGTAGCCTCGTCTTTGACAATTCAGGCGTGAGTATTTTAAATTGGGTTCCTTCATCCAACTTTTGCTCTTCAGCTAAAAGGATTTTGTTAGCAGCCTCTGGGTCACAGTTGAAGGTAAAGATAACATCTTTGGGTTGTCCCTTAAAAGGGGTTACCAGTTCATTTTCCAGCGTATTTTTAATGCGGCGGTGGTGAACATCCAAACTGACTTCAAATATGTGAGTCAGCAGCAGATTGAAGGCAGTGATGTCTTCCTTTATTGATAACGTATGGTCTTCTCCCAGTTTGTCCACATAGCCGTCCTCTGTCACTAACCTCTTGTGGTATCTTTGTAAGATAAAGAGACAACAGAATCACACAGAGTACACAGATTCACCAATGACAAACTCTTTTTTATAGAGCACATGTAGACAAATGGGCATTGCAGTACCTACCTCTCTGTCTCTTGTTTCATTCTCTTTGGGTTGTTTGCGATGTGGGGTACCAGTCTCAAGTACTCGCTGACGGTGTAAACCTGTGGTGGGTAGTTATTTCTCGGATTTTTGACGAATAAACCTGGAATGACCCCGAACTCCGACACCCACTCTCCTCTAACCTGTCTAGCCAGGGTGTCAAACAGCACAGCCAGGGACAGGGCCACGACCCCCACTCCACCAAGAGTAACATTACCATTCCTGCCAAAAGTGGTTCTCAGACTCTGAGTGAAGTCTTCCAGTTGCTCCGGGGTCAAGGAGGACTGCACTGCAGTGTAGTGGTTCCTCAGGTGAAGTGATGAGTTGATGGACAGCATGTTGAGAAAAAGAGGACTGGGGTTGTAGCTTGGGAATGGACAGACATCTCGAGCAATAGAAGTCAGATTGGTGATGTCCATAGTAGGACAGAGAATGAAGTCCATTGGAGAGAATAGTATCGGATTTACTTTCACAGAAAATTCTGACTCACAATGCTGCCTGCTCTGTGTTATATGAGGGGCTGTTGCTTAAATGAACCCAGCCTGGGGTCACGGAGTCAAATGTGACATTAATAATTTACCTGAATCTTTTTTTTTTGGGGCATTATTGTTTGTCCTGATGGTGTCCTGATGCAAAAGCACATTGATTTTTATATGGAACACTCAAGAGTCTCAGGGGAGTAACTATGGTGCAATCATTGCTATAGTTAAACTTTTCTACCATATTGAATCCTCTTTTCATCATTAAGCTGTTCATCAACAATTCAAATGACACATCACTACATGACAGTGCAGTCCTCCATCTACCACGGATGCTCAATACGGTGATCGTGATCGACCGGTCGGTTTTAAAATCATAAGAAAACTGTTAAAAGCACATAATACCATGTTACTGTACAGTAAATAAGAGTAAAATCATGTACTGTAATCATATTAAATTATGTACGTATTGTTCAAGTATCTATCAGTAAGCATCACTTGTGATTCACGCGATTGCTTTGAATTCAAATTAGTTTACAGTAAGATTTTGCTCTTATAATTTAATCCTGGAGGAGAAGAAAAAGAAAAAAAGACTTCAAGGAACTCTTGATCATTTTGCTGTCATGCACTTTGTTGTTATATTTATACAGTTGTATCATTTCAGTAACTCCTGCATGTTGCAATTCATGCCCAACAAAAGGGCAAGAAGGTGAGTATCAATATTTACCCACAACTGTTACGGGAAATAACAGCACTTACTCAACACTGGCATGAACATTAACTTCCGGTTAGCAGCAACGTTTCACATAGCAAAAATACATTTTATGAAATACTTATGCTGTGGCTGACATTTAAAACTAGTATTTGTGTGCTAACTACGAAATTGGCAGGAGATAAATTTTGCTTGAGGAAACAGGTTTAGGGTTGGGGTTCCACAAGTGTTTGGATGACTAGAAACCGTTATCTCATTCAATAAATGATGCCAACTAAACTGTTGTCACGGTAACAACGATAAGCTGAAAAACTGTTTGTTTGTTTTTTGTGGGTTAATTTCTGCTTGTGTTCTTTTAATGACTACATTAATTTTTGTTAGATCTTGTATGTTTTAGTGTTTTAGGTGGGACTAGATTAGGGTCAGTGAACCCTGTCATTCCTGATTACACCATTGTACAATGAAGTAATTAATGACTGGGTTCATTATAGCCACCTGTAGCCAATGGGTCTCAGCTCACACTGAGGTAGTGGTTGTGGAAAAAAGACTTGTGGATTGCAGTTCACAACAATTTAAAGTTTTGGGATGTGGGTCATGAAGAGATTGTTTCTTAATTCACAGTAAGGCTTTTTTTTCTCCTTCAAACCCACCAAGCAACCTCGTGACAATGGCTCATGTAAATGAATTTAGTCAAGAAATTACAGATTGATTCCTTTCACACAAACTTCACATTGCCTACAGAACAATGACCAACTGATCAGTCTTCCTGAAAAATTTTCCGTAATTAAAATCTGTTTTCCCTCATATGAAAATAAAAAGTACAAGCAGTTGAGTAAAGTTTTCTGAAATTTGATGGAATTTTCCTTGTGTTCATCTTTTTTGTTCCACTCAGCTCAAACATCACTGAAGTGTTCGTGACCTGCTGATGATTCAGTGTTATTGACTGAAATCTCTTCTTTATCCAAGAGGGAGCAGCAGAGGTTCCCTTAGAAATAAAAGATTTTTTTTCTTGCACTGATAGACAGTTTGACTACAGGGAACATGTAAAGTATATGTACATAAACATAAACACACACACACACACACACACACACACACACACACACACACACACACACACACACACACACACACACACACACACACACACACACACACACACACACTCATACCTCTATACAACAATATGCAAAAATAAACGAGTCTGTGATTTGTCATCGTGATTGTGATGCTGTCATTCCCTATTAGGGAAATGTAACCCTTTGGAAAAAGAGTATTTATGAGTAAAAAATGTAAATTTAAATGTTGAATCCTGTTTTAAACTAAAGCTAAAGCAGCTCACTTGAAAAAAAAATTACAATGAATATTTGATTGGAAATAATAATAAAAGATAAACTCCAATATCAAAAAAATATAACTTGTGTACCACAATGAATTTATTTACCCTTTTATTTTATGAAATGCTTGACCAAATGTAATCATTTATTGATTTGATACCCTTTACAACTGAATGCCTCTCATGAAACCCTGACGACAGCTGTATTGTGCCCCATTCTCCATCTGTTCTGTTATACAGATCATATCATCCCCATGTTACAGATATATAATGAACCAAACCACAATTACCTCTACATCACTTTAGGTGATACACCTTCCATGCATTTGAACTTTCTGCAGAAATACTTATCTTC
The DNA here is from genome assembly GCF_040054535.1 of Antennarius striatus. Taxonomy (NCBI): domain Eukaryota; kingdom Metazoa; phylum Chordata; class Actinopteri; order Lophiiformes; family Antennariidae; genus Antennarius; species Antennarius striatus. The sequence continues at coordinate 18,242,483 of NC_090793.1, forward strand.
ATCAATTTGAATTAAAATCTTCTGACAATGATGATTTCATCAGTATACCCACTCATTCATGTCACACTATCAAAAAAAAAAGAGAGAACATCTTCATTCGCAGGAACAGAATGTCAGGTTTGGTTCTGTATAAAGTGACTGTTATTTATTATTATCTCTGGTCAGAGTACTTTTAATTTTTCTGTCCATGATTGATTTAATATTTATGCCACACTGTATATGTGTATGAATGGTGATTCAGGTACTGTAATTATCAGTATGCTGATGCGCAATGTAAAGTAATGGCGCAACAATTACTTTAGATAGCGGATAATGAACTTTTTTACATAATAAAATGGTTAAACAGTGCAGATCTAGCATCTTGCGGCCCATTTTTAACTGACTTATAACTGAGTCAATCTGTCAAATAAAAAATCTGGAAAAAGCAAAGTGTGCACTTTTTGCATGAGTGGGCTTCTCTCATAACATCCACAAGTTTACTCTCACGTCACTTCTAGTCCGATCAGATGCCTCCTCAAATAGATGAACCCGGAGTTCCAACAAGATCCCCGCCGGCTTCTCTGTGCGTGTTTGTGTTGGGTGTGGGTGTGGGTATGGGAGAGCAAGAGAATTCGTGGAGGACTGTTGCTCCGCGTTGCGCGTTGCTAAGCACAATTTTTGGCATATAAACGCAAGCTGAGCAGCAGCGCATGGAGCCAGTAGCGCCTCGAACAGCCTGAGGAATTCAACAGGTACCTACAGACGTTTCTGCGCGCTCTTCCATCGTGGATGTACAACAGTTCAACAGTTAAACCACTCATTTTTGTGTAATGGATGAAATGAAAGACTCTCAAGATTGAAGATTTTTTTTTTTTCTGCAATCATCTCAAAAACGATCTGGCATCTTGGAAATTGCACCAGGGAAATATTCTGATCGACTGGAGGAATTCTAGAAGGTAAACCCGTTTATTATCCAATCAAAAATAAGATTAAAAAAAAAAAAAAAAAACAGTTTCTGTGTAGCAAGTGAGTTTGGAGTAATCTAATTTCTGCAATGTTTAATATATTTTAAAAAATCATTAAGAGAAAAATTGCATAGTTCTCTGTTTTTGTGTCAAAAATAAATGCAGCAATTCATCCTTCAGTGCTCACTGGAATGCACAATACAGGAACTCAGGCACTAACTCTCCTCTGTAGCGTGAAGTGTGAAAAGTCAATTTACACTGGCCCTACTGTATGGAGTGATGCAGTGACCTGCACATGTACTCTGAAAGTGTAGCCTTACAGCTGTCAGGCTTATGTCAGGTCTCTTATAATTACAGCATTGTTTAACTGCAGCAGACGAGGAATTAAGTAATTCTTATGGCTCCGTTCATAACTGTCATAACAAAACTGGTAAGAAGGGAGAAAAATAATACACACTGACATGAAGCCACTGTTTAATCTGGATATTGAGAGTGCCACATAGTGAGCCACATGAAATGTAGATTACTTCATTTACTTTATTTGCATATAATAGACAAAAATGGCAAAAGAAGGACAAAATATCTTGTTATGACCCTAACATTTTGCTTTTTAAATTTTTATTCCTGCCACAAGACCAATCCCACCAGGTTCCAGGAAAATCTGTCAGGTAGTTACCATGTAATCCTATTTGAAATCAAAATGAAACAAACACATCAGTCATACTCTTTAGAGCACCTCAACATCTCTGTGTTGCAGATATCAAAAAGTAAAATCATCAAACAGCAGCAGAATTCTCTCCACCATGAAGAGACCTCTTCCTTTCCTGGGATGGGTCAGAGCAGCGAGCTTCTTCTTGTATTTAACTGATGCTGTCCTGGCCGTGGTCCTCACCAACTCCACACAGCTTCACTCCATTCTAGACAAGTATGGGGACAAAGATGAGGAGTGGATGAAGGTCAAGTCCAGAGGAAAGAGAGCCATCAGTGAGGCCGACATGCACCTCATCCTGGACTTGCACAATAAGCTACGAAGTCAAGTCTACCCCCCTGCCTCCAACATGGAGTACATGGTGAGTAGTGGAGACCCAACCAGTTTATACCAGTTTACATTTTATAATTTGAAACAATTTTTGGATTTTTTTTTTGTATTCTAACATTTTACCAATGACTGAAGCACAAGGTTTTAGTTGTTTTCAAAGATGGTAATGATGGTACTGATACTAATCTTTATTTGATTTACAAAGTAACAGACAAATAATATCATACCATGCCACAATCACACCTGATACTTCCAGCTGACATGTGCCTTCAACAGCAGCATGGTGGCTGCTATCATCCTCCAGCTCTCACTTCACTGATACAGCTGCAGTTACTCTCCTATAGCTGCTTCATTTACCATTAGTGAAGCCTGGAACACAACAGAACTGGATCATCTCACAGGTCTATTAATATTACTGTTGGTATCCCTGGTTCAAACTGTCCCTTTGTCTCCACAGGATAAACTTCTTAAAACTAGTTTTCAATGTGACTTTGTGATTGGGCATAAAAGTCATACATAATATTACATGGAAAGGATAAGTTTTTCTCATTTACATTCCATTACATTTACATTATTTGTCCCATTCTGAAACTGAGAACTTGAAAGGTATCACTGCAGAAGCTTAAAGACTTTTGTTATTGTTTTTTTTTTTATGCGTGAGATGAAGCATATACTAGAATCTTAGTCTAAGTTTTAATATAGCATGAATTCACATTTCCTTCTTGGGGGGGGGGGCACTTCTGTGTCCTCCACATTTAGCATCGTCAGCTAAAGACAAACAGAACGGGATCCAGGGGCCAAATCCACAATCTGGTCGTCTCCAGCTCTTGGCCTCTTCTTCCTCACCCTCACTGACCCCCGGCCTATATCCATCTTTCAACCCCATAGTGTTGTCCTCCACCCTGCCTCCACCATCCTGTTTTGTTTACCCTATCACTCCTTTTATCCATGACTTGCTTTTTTAATTTGTTGACCTTTGCATTATTTTCCTTTACCCTTCTCCACTTTCCCTTCTTCTTCCTCCTCTCTCTTCCTGCACATCAGAGCTCACTCAATCCCTTGTTCAGGTTGATGTTATCTTTTGTTTGATCCTCCTTGCATCTCATTTTTGGGTGCCACAGCGGTGAATCTGAAACATGTTGAGCCTCAATGTTTGAAGGTTGTCCTCGTTTTAAATGTTATGAGTACTGATCCATTATTTTTTTTTAGAAATGGATACTATTACGATGATAATGATGCGGTAAGATTTAAATAACAGGACTTGGAGACCAAGGAGGCTGCAACTTCCTTACAACTTTGAGTGAAATGCTCTTAAGACACTGTTGAACATGTTATTACTGAACATTTTCTTTTTAAAGGATTCTATACTCACAATACCTTTCTGTATGAATACAACGTTTCCATGATCATTTTGCATACACTGAATTTGAAAAACTGTCAAAAGTTTTTCAGTGTTTTTATTGCATAGTTACCTTGAGCATTCTGTATAAATTCAAATCAGCACGTCTCGCACCTCTTTAGTGTCGGTGGTCTCGGCAGACGTCTGGAAGCTGCTCTGTATTTTGGTTTCTTTGGAATGCAAAAGCAGCCTGGGAGTTGTTGCTGTGACCCTTCCCATCCTCCTCTCTGCTGGATAATTGAGGGTGAAGACTGTTTGCACTGAAAACTTGTGGAATTTAATTCGAATCTGTAAAAATAGTGACCTTATTACTGCTATTATTCTATGGGAAGGTTTGCTTTGCTTCAAACAAACTAGATTCTACAAGGTGCCTCAAAGAGCATTTAACCCTCTACCTACTCAAAGATGTAGAGGGGCAAAACAAAGAAGGGAACCATCTGTAATGTTACGTCGAGATTTACATGTAAAAATGCCGCATTTTGTATGGAAAAACTTAAAAATAAACAACTCAGGAGGAAAAAGAAGTTCATTTCAGCCTCACCAAACATATGGTACACATTATTTTAAGTCAATCAGAGCAGTTCCTACACCGTTTTTTAGCATTATCCTTTGAAGTGTGATAGTTGTAATGTGAGAATGCCAAGAGCAAAGCACACTGCACCCATTCTTCTGCCTCTCCAACAAGGTGAACTAGTAAGGAGTGAATTTGTTGTTACTTTTTTTTCAAGTATTTTTTGGTTCAAATGAGCAAATTTTTTAAAAAAAATTTATTTACTTTTTACAGTAAATGCTATCAAAACTGACACTGAAACCGCTTCGTGTCAGGATTTTTCTCTCACAGCTTGTTTTATGGGAAAACATTGAGAACAAGCTATGAAAAAACCCACATTGGATAGTAGCACAAAGCTGCAATTTGATACGGTGGTGGTGTTTCCCTTCTCTCTCATGTATGTGTCGGTAAGAGGGCAGATGTGTGTATATAATAGGAGTGGCCTACTTTTTACTGTACAGTGTTAAGTTTGCTAGAATTACACACACACACACACACACACACACACACACACACACACACACACACACACACACACACACACACACACACGCACACAGTCCCTTTTGTGGAATGTGGAATAGTTTGTTAACAATGAAATATTACTAATATGTAAAAAGCAGCGGCTAAAGATCCACCTGCAGTTAGGGGTCGATTAACCAATGCAGAGTGGTATTCCATGTCCACAAACATCCATCACTGGACCGAAAAAAACACTCACTGACGTCAATCTGGAGCTCAGGAGAAAACTTGAGTTACCAAACAGAGTATTTTAGCTGGCAGCTAAAAAAGGAAAAAAATATTAGTTTGTACCTTGGATGACCTTCAGATATTACCCTCTAAGTTCTTCTTTCCAGGGGCAAATAATGTATGTGTGTGTGTCTGTGTGTGTCCGTGTGTGTGTGTGTCCGTGTGTGTGTGTGTGTGTGTCTGTGTGTGTGTCCGTGTGTGTGTGTGTGTGTGTGTGTGTGTGTGTGTGTGTGTGTGTCCTCAACAGGAATGGGACTATGAGTTAGAGAGGAGTGCAGAGCACTGGGCATATGCTTGCAGATGGGAACACGGACCAAGCCACATGTTGACACAAATAGGTCAGAACCTTGGAGCGCACTGGGGCAGGTGTGTGTGTGTGTGTGTGTTTGTGGGTGTGTGCGTGTGTGTGCAATGAAGTGGAGTGTGTTACTTGTATTTTATACAAGTACACTATGATAAGAATAGCAAAGTTTTTACAGACTACGCAGCATCTATTTCCAAATCAGTGTAATTACTGTGTATTTTAAGCGCAAACAAATCTCTTCTGTAGCACTTATTCTAAAGCATCACAACTCAGAATGGATTTATTCTGTGGTTCCTTAAATAATCTTAATCCCAGTTGTAATTTAAGTAACCATTTCAATTCTTTTCTCTTGCAGCAGATCATGTTAAGTTTTCTTTTGTTTTCTTATGAATATTGTAACAGACTTTTCTGCTCATTTAAATCTTAAAAACATTACATTTTTTAATATTTATGTATCAAAGAATACAATATAAGAGCTTTTCTCTGACTTCAGGGACCGGCCCCCTACCTACCACGTCCAGGCCTGGTATGACGAGGTGAGGTACTACAGCTACCCCTACTCTCAGGAGTGTAATCCACACTGCCCATTTCGATGTTCAGGACCTGTTTGTACTCACTACACCCAAGTAAGGACTTTTTGATTTTTATATCTTCATGAGTTTATGTCACTGACACCTTTTAAGCTCTTACATGAAAAGAAAACCAGTATAATTTTGTCATATTTACAGAAAAAATATATTTATAGTATCAAAATGTTTTATTTTAAATTGCTGATAGAAGGAATCAAATCTTCAAAAATGTAGAATAACACCTGCATGGAGTATATGGAATCATTTTTATTTGAAGGTTAATTTAGAATTATGTTCAATGTGAGAAATAATTAATAAATATGGACAAAATACTGGATGGCACTGTGTGCTGTGTGTACATAATGCAAACATTTAATGACTGCTATCTGGTCAAATTCAGCTACAAGCAGACAGGGCCTCTAAACGTTCCCTACTAGTGTTTGTGTTTCATTTCTCAGTTGGTGTGGGCAACAAGCAATCGCATTGGCTGTGCCATCAATGTGTGCTACAACATGAATGTGTGGGGGATGATCTGGGCTAAAGCTGTCTATCTGGTCTGCAACTACTCTCCACCGTACGTCTAAGCGTGTTTGTTCTGTATGTGTTTAATGTCATCACATGTTCATAATACAGGAGTTCAGTCTTAAAAGCCTCACACACTGACACTCTAGTTACCCGTTCAGCCAGAATATTAAATATACAAGACTCTGCTGTCAACTTTAGCAATAATAAATATGGTATGTGATGGTTGGACTTAGAAAATACAGCATGGTAACATTTCACATATCATAACATTTCAACCTTGGGACTTAAGCTGCTCCTGTCATGGAGGTAACACTGACACCAATGTCCATTCGTTTGTTGGTTTGGTCAGTGGATCTCCATGGGACGATGGGTGGGAGGACTGTTCTTGCATGAGAATTAAATTTGCAAGCAGGTAGAGATGACGAAGCAAACCCAGGATTTTTTCAACATTTATTTTTGTGGCCATTTTTTGTTCTCATTAGATAGAAGAGCTGAAGATTGCAACAGGAATTAGGAAGAATTAGTAATGAATTGAAGTGTGACAAAGGGCAGGAAGTGGGAATCGATCACGTAGCCACTATATATATGGAAGATGCAATCACCACTATCCACATCCCAATACATTTTTGGACGTTTTATTTATTTTCCCAGGGAATAATGTATGAATCCTTTGTGTCAAAAATGCATCATACTTCAGGGGATGATATCTATAAATGTAGGCAATTATAGTGTAGATCCAGATAAATCGATCAATCAAAAATTAATCAGGGATCATGAAGCCATTCATCTGACTCAAATTACATAGACTTTGAATAATGCATTTTTATTTTTTTTTTAACAGTGGCAAAATTTGTTGAAATTGTGTTTCAGGGGAAACTGGTGGGGTCACGCTCCCTACAAATATGGATCTCCCTGTTCTGCCTGTCCAGCTAGCTATGGCGGACGCTGCAAGGACAATCTCTGCTACAAAGGTAATAATATACATATGTTTTATTTCCTCACACAGTTCATGACGTTCTGTATCATCACGGATACTTTCTTTCTGAGTCTTGTCTTGCTTTTTGTACGCTGAATATCCTGAATAAATAATTCATTTTGTCATTTATAGGAGTAATTACAGTACAATGCAAGAAAATTTCAGCATTTGTATACACTCAAAACATTTTTAATTGGATTCACTCAATGCAGTTATGTCAGCAATTTCCCCTACAGTGGGTTGTGTTAGATACAATTAATACTTAAATGGCAATATTTGACTTAGGTGAAACGCACTTCCTGTCTATGTGTCTTCAGGTAAAAGTTTTTTCCCGTCAACCTTCAGGACACACTTTGTTGTAAATAGTTGAATGAAAAAAGAGATACAAATTACATATCGTATTTTTACTCAACTATTTACAACAAGGTGTGTCCTGAAGCATGATGGGAAAACTTGGACAGGAAGTGCCTTCAGAATAAATTAATAAAATAAATAAATAAATAAACAAACAAATAAATAAATAAATAAATAAAATAAGAGTCTTAGTCGCATTAGTTTGGATTTCCTCAATATTCTCTCTGTTCAGAATTACATAAACTGAATTTAGGCTTTATTTAACTAGAATTATTCAACGGTGTTACCTTTGATCCAACCAGGCAGCTTCTGTGACTCTAACAAGTCTCTCATTAAAGTTGAACTTACTTAAGTTGAGACCATTTAAACTGCTCACACAGGTTGTTACTTAAATTGGATATAGATACATTTATTGAATTCAACAACTCAAAGTTAATTTTTTTGTTGTAGATGGAGGTGTGGACAGACGACCAGCTCCTGAGACCGAGGAGAACAACTACATTGAACCTGAACCTGAACCAGTGAGGGACAGGGACCCCCAACCCAGGGCCCAAACACCAGACCCCTCCCCCAATGACAACTTAGAGAGAAACAAGGTTGTCAGCACAGAGCAGATGTGTAAGGACTATCCCCATATTGATTTCTCTGACAGATGCAGTTTAGAAAGTAGATGTTATTAGTATTTTAAAAAGGAGGTCGTGAAAAACTTTTGTTCTTTGTTTTAGGCCAAATGGTGGAGTGTGAGACTAAACTGAGGGATCGCTGCAAGGGAACAACCTGCAACAGGTCAATTCTAGGGAGCATGCAAAATATTTCAAATATTTAAAAATATAAGCAGAGCATATGGAATTTTATTATTAAAGAAAAAAAAAAGACTTAAAGCAGTATTAGGATACCCTAATGTGATTTTATCAGAAGTAACAGACGCTGATCTGCACTGATTTTCTTGTCCACAGATACGAGTGTCTACCTGGTTGTCTTGAGAGGTCTGGGAAGGTAGTTGGGACTGGATATTATGACATGGTAAATGATCATTTAGTGACTTTCATTATTTGTTATGTTTTATGTGTACTTTATAATTAAGATGTTATAAGTCTGGTTACTGGCTAACTGACTTCATGAATACAGTTAAATATTGTTTACTATTTTATATATGAATGATTTTGTATCTTACTGCAGCAATCAAGTGTATGTGGCGCTGGCTTACACGCCGGTGTTATTGATAACGATGGAGGATGGCTGGATGTGACCAGACTGGGCAGAAAACAACAGTTTACCAAATCATACAAGAATGGTATTCAATCGATTGGGTATGGATCAGCCTCTATATTTATTTGTTGTTATTTTAATTTAGCCTTTAGTTCACCAGAACTACTTGTAACATCATGTAAAGTAATTTTGCAGAAATACTTAGATTATTTTAGAGTGTTTTGGGGTTATATATTTTCTTTCATCATTTAGAATGGTTGGACAATGATAGGTCATCACTTCACGCTGTTTTCATTAACTTTGCAGGAAAAACAGAAGTGCTAATTCCTTTAAAGTTGAGTCTGTGCCAGGTAAAGAGTGTCCTGTCATTTTATATTTATATATTTTTATATTTTCAATGCACAGAAACACTGTTCATTCAACTGCTCTTTCGGGTCTCATCTTCCCTTAGTCAAAGCTGTAACATGTGACACAACAGTGGCTCTTTACTGTCCTTTCAAGAAACCAGTGCGACACTGTCCCAGGTAAGATTCTGATTGGTTTAGCCCAATTTGAGCATCAGGTGATAATTTTTCTGATATTTTTTCTGATATTTCTCATATATGTCAATACTTAGCCAAAAGCTCCTACATGTCCTTTGATGCCCTGCCTTTAAGAATGTTCTGACTTTTTAGTGTCTTCACTGAAAATATCTTTTTTTCAATTTACTGTAATTTAATTCAAAAAACTTTATTAGTACCACAAGGGGCAATTGAAAGCACATAGAGCAGGGTCGGTGTAAAAGTGCAAACATACAGTGTAAACATAAACAATAAATATGAATATTAAAAAATAACATAAATATCAATATAAATGCAATGTTTATGTTAAATAATCATTCAAAACCTAGTTAGGTCAAAACCTAGTGAGTTTATTCAAAACTTAGTACAAAAACCTAGTTAGTTTTAAACCTAGTTAGTTAGTTATTTCAAATCTGTTGTCCTAAAAGGAACTTTCTCTTCAGGCTGTACTGTCCCAGGAACTGTCTGCGGAACAGCGGAGCCCAGGTCATTGGGACAAAATACTATTCAGATGTGAGTTCTTGTACAGTATTTGTCATTATCCTCCCACTGCAGGCTTTCATTAATTCTATTGGCAACTGTAGATGCTATTCTTAGCATCACGGCTGGAATGCAAATCACCATCCAAGATATCAAAGGCTCTGAATCATTCAATTATTCTTAGCATATCACTTGTTAAATAATTTATTTTGCACCACCCCATAATACCAAGCACTGGTCTATTTACTTTCTTTTAGAAATCCAGCATCTGCCGAGCGGCCATCCATGCTGGGGTGATCCAGAATGAGTCTGGAGGGTACCTCGATGTGATGCCTGTGGACAAAAGAAACCAGTACAGTGGTAGTCACCAGAATGGCATCACCTCAGAGAGGTATGCTTGAACTCATGAGTATTATGGGCTGTGTGGATGGCATGGTGATGTAGTTAGCACTACATCATAATACAGCTGTGTACTTCCTGTAATAACTCATATGTACCACATCTCTGCTCTCTCTCCTGCAGCTTAATGAACCCAAATGGAGGGAAGGCCTTCAGAGTGTTTGCAGTCATCTGAAGAACACTTCTTCTTCACATCCAGCAAACACACTCATTATCATCGGACAAATTGTAATTACATTCATTCCTACTGAATCAGCTCCTCAGCCTCTCACACTTGAAGTGCAACAGGACTCCACTTGGAAAGTTTGATCATGAATAAATCAGCATCCAAACACAGCTCAGGAAAGGTTTTGAGAATGATCTTCATGGATGTCTCTTGACTTATGTCTTTTCTCAACTTCCACAGCAGACCATGATAATGACATTTGGTTGCCCTGAAGAATTGTTTTTAAGTTATAATTGAATAGATATGCCACAAGATCATCTCACTCTGAATACGTCTACATGTGCTTTTATCCTGAATTTTAAAGGAAATGCAGGACACATTCCTGGATCTGCTAATGCATTCGGATTTACTCTCACCTTGTAGTGCTGCAGTTGTAAAAGTTGTTTCAATAGTTCTGGTAAACAATGACCACCCAATGGTTTCAGATAAAAATGTAAGCTCTTACAGAGAAAGTGGCTGTTTTGTATGGTCAAATTGAAGTGGGAAAATCAGAATTTACCCAAAACTCCACATTATATGTTCACATGACGCAAAAATCTGCACATTTGAAGGTGTTTTACAAAAAATGACTGAAAAGATTTTGAGTGGGAAGCCAAATTGCAGATGAAAATGCCCTGCAAAAGATCCATTTGCAAATGAAATATATTAAGATGAAAATGGACTAAACGTTATGTGAATTCTATAAATGCAAAGAATAATTTTTAGAATAGACTCCACTGGTCAACTCAGAGTGATTTGATGTTTAGAAGTTCAACAAGACAGTAGTTCATTTAAAGGTGAAATGACATTTTTGCTTTAGATAGCTTTGAGTATTAACACAGGGTGAATCAGGTCGATATACATTTAGAGTTTTGCTTATGCCTCCACAAGTATTTTCTTTTCATCACCGTTGTAAAGTATAATATAGCAACAATGCAGGCATTAAAATACTGACTGTATATTTTGTACATAATAAATTGAAATTGCTAATGTTGCCGCTTGCATGTACACATCTAACATCACCCACCGGTTACACAAGCAATCGGATGTAGATGGTTAAAAAACATTTTGCTTGCAGATCTTATATTTGTAACAAGCTTTAATTTTAATGCATTTCACCATAAGTTTGACATATTCAAATTTTTGTAAATACTGTGTTTGTAACATATTGTCATGTTTTATGCTCCATTTTCCATCTTTGTTCATAGATCTGTATAAATGAACCCTGGCTGGCCAGGAATATGCAGAATTCCAATTCAAATAAAATACAAAGACTTGCAGTAAAAATGTTGAGATCTTTTTTGTGTTATTTCTCTTTCTATCAGAGAGTCAGCTTTATAAAATCACAAACAATATTCTCATCAGGATCATAGTCTTTCCAAACAGTTGAGCGGCCACATTGTTTGAATATCTACTTCCATGGCATTTGCTTGTTCTGAAGAATCCGTGCATTAACATTTCATAAACATCCCAAAGTCTCTTCCGGATTCAAATTTCATATTTAATCTTTCTAGAAAGCTGCAAGTGTTTCCAGGGACTGTGGGGAACACAGAAGCAGAGAAAAGTGTTTGTTTTACATCCAGGGAGATGTTATCAACAGGTCAGCTTCAAATTTCAAGTAAAACACAAAATAACTTCTGGTTCAGTCAAATCAGCATATCAAAGCAGTTTAGCTGCTAAACACATTCCCATCCTGTTAATCTGACTGAGTATTTATTTTTTTCAATGCAATCCCTAAATGCCAACATTCAGTTTAAAAGTGTTGATTTCGAATTGATCTAAAAATGTTTTTATATCCAGGAAATTAATGGATTTAATACAATATATACTGTATGTGTATATATTAGATGCTAATTCAACACAAGCAGACTCAAATAAAGCTTTTCTAAATGTATCTGTCTTCTCTTAAACATGGCACGATATACAAAACTCCCAGAGACCCCTCACCTTAATCTCAAACTACTACCTACTATTTTAGCAAGACAACACAGATTCAGCGCTACATCAGTGCCAAAACCTTCAAAACCTCAATTAAATTGACTCACATTTACTTTTCTTCTGTAATTTGCACCTGAATGTCACGATTCTTTACATAATGCTAGGTAAACATTTTGTTCCTAACAGTTGTCTGAAAGGCAGAATTCAAGTCTATTCATAGCAAATGAATAAATAGTCTTGGCTGGTATTTGTGTAAGCCTGCCAGACTCCTGTGTTGCCAGTTTTAGCAATGAAGCATTTTTGATTGTATGTTTCAGTTAGAAAAAAATAACAGAAATGTCAAATGGATATAGCAATTATGAGGGCTTTTGACATACGTTTTGAAATGTGCAGCTGCTTGCACCTCAAATATACCAGCGTGAGTGTGTGTATGGGTGTTCATACATGAATACACTCCCATGGATGAATGTGTATTTCTTCATATTCGACATGTGAACTTGAAAGTCACTTTCTAAATGCAAACCTATCCAATCACTCTCTAGCTTTCTTGCGGACTCCCCCAGTGGTTAAATCGTGGGCAGGAATACGCCGCGCATGTGGGCTAACAATCACATCAGACAGAGGTAATATGTGTGTTTGTCAGTGTGTGTGTGCTCTGGTGTTTGATTGTGCGGTTGCACTTCCTCCTCTCGGCACTTCACCACTCATAGATTTAGACGTCTTTATTATTTTAACATATTTTGCAGCTGTGTTTTGGGGGTTAAACGTGGTGATTACCTCCCCAATGCTGCATTTCTGTCTGTTGAGGTGTATTTATAGCCGTGGATGGCTGCGCTCTATAGTTACTTATTGGAAACCAAAACCTGGACTTTAAGTCATGAAATCAATTAATCAAATAACATCTCACAATTTGTTCTGAATTATTTGACAAAGGTCAATCAATTTATGAGGGAATTTTATCAGTTTGCAGTAAAAATCATAAGGTATAAGCAGGTGCAAAACATAGAGTGGAATAACATTTTCATAAATCATAAATAAATATTTGTAGTTTACAGATGCGTTTAGTTTTAATCAGGTGCAGATGTCACAGTTACTTCATCGGTTTTTCCCTTTATCGTGACATATCGTGTAGAATGCAGATGATGTTGAACCTGTGATCAGACACTGGTGTTGATATCACAACCATGCATTGATGCTTTTTTTGTGCTAAGAACAGCATTCGTGATGATGGACAAATAGAAAACCCTGGATGACGCGTTGCTGCAGCCTCACTGTGGGCTGTGCAGCCACTCTAACCTGTTTACAATGGCGCCGAAATGGACAGCAAGAGTTCCCACACTGCAAACACTTCCTGCATCATTATGCTCAAATTAGCCTAACACCACAAAGCCCCATCTAGTTTGTGGACATGTCATTTGTGCACTTAATTTTAGCCTGTCATTAGACTTCATTCTCTTTGGAATTTTAGTTAAAAAATTAAAAAATCTTATGACGATCAATCCCTCGTGTTGTGTTTTTTTTTGCACTCATGCCGAAAAAGCACACTCAATATTCATCAGTTAGCATTTCAGCTGGCGTCTCATCCAGGGTGTACCCTACCTCTCACCTGTTGCCAGCTGGTATAGGCTCCAGGATAATGAGTGACCCGTATGGGATAAGACAATTATGATTGTCTCTTCTCTAAGTATCGATGGATGGATGGATAGATGGATGGATGGAGTAAAAAAATATGCAATGAGTGCTTTTATTTTTGCTCTTACAGGTCATACTATGGCAAAGCAGAGTCTCTGCCAATTCTCTAGTCACTCGGCCAAAAAGTGAGAGAGTGATGACAGGTGACAGAAATATATCTGAGACAGATCACTCAGTCATGGTGTTTTCCTAGACTCCCTTAACAAACAGTGTGATTGGACAGCATACAGTAACTGCTCAATTCTGTGAGTTGAACACAGGCATTGACTGTGTCTTCAACCCGCTGCCTGTCCTGAACAGTAAGACCACAAATCTTTGACCGACAGAAGTGTGAAAAGCATTAAGCTTTTAATTTGACACACTTTTAGTTACCCGTTTGTCATGTAAGAATAAATTCACCTTATTTCTCATTTTTGCATCTCTCACAACTCCTGAAGGAGCTACTATACGAGAGCAGTCATTTGTCATGTCTGTTTTTATTTGAGGAAGCGGACGTAAAAATTAGCAGACAAACGAAAATAATCTTTGTAGACTTGTTTTTGTAGCTTGAAAGCATGATTATGGCGAAATTTGGTCTCACCACACCTCCTACCCATCAAAAAACACATTCACACACTCACACACTGATCCCAAACTCAAATTATGGGCTTGGCATCTCTCCTCCTCCGCCTGTTTTGTTGGTTGCCCACATGCAGACCTCCAGTGCCAACAGAGTGTGGCAGAGGGTCACTGCTTCCCACAGTCCAACTGGTTTCACAGACTTCTGCCTTTCCCTGCTGATCCTCTGCTGTTGGTCCCCTCCACCATAGAATCTTTCCATTCAGACCCAAAATACTCCTCTGGCTAGTGTCCATGCTCTCCTGGCATCTTCATGTTAGCAGGCGGATTACAATGGTACTCAACTAGACTGCTTCCATCTCAACACTTAATAAATATATGCATGTTTTTTTTCTTTTGTTTCAGAATGACAAAACAACATCCAGTCAATGCCAATTTAGGGATATGTGAGCCTAAAAGAAATGTGAATATGAATTTGAGAACATGAGAGATGAAATAAGTGAATACCAGTGGGTGTTCTGGGCATTACTGCATGTAGACTATGTCTCTAAAAAAGGAAGAGGGATGAGGACAAGGTAAGCACTGTATGATCATCAATGCCACTATACAGCAAGCTGCTTGGCCAAAATACCCAATTTCTAATTTGATGAAAAACCAAAATTGTAAAATATTATGGGTAGAGGTTTATTTGTGTGTGTGAAGTACTTTTCAGAAATCTGAACATTTTAAAATAATCATTTCATAAAATGTTCTAAAATGAATGAAATTATAACCTGGTTATGATTTGCAAAAAAAAAAAAAAAATCAAAATAAGAAATCAATTCTTTTTCAGGTTAGTGGTAGACCCTACGAGCCTTAACTCTGAACAGTTGAACATTCATATTTTAAGCAAACTTTAAAAAACATTTAAACATTTAATTTTCTATGCCAGCCACAATACAGAAGATGAAGATGATGTCCTAATTTGGTTTCAGAACCCTGGATAAGGGCCGATCACACCATTTAACACAATATATATTTTAGCAGGCTGCAGGTGGAAGGTTTTTGATTCCCTGATACAGATCTCATACTTGTGCTACAGATATTCTATTACTTTTGTCCATTAAATAAACATCTGTGTCGCTGCTTTTAATCATTTGCTCATTTGAAAGGACAAACACAAGCTCATTGACATAATGTTCATCGTACGCCGCTGCAGGTTACTGATTGAGCCTGGGTGTCTAACATTGAGGACCCAAAAATGTCTGTGTTGGCCCAATCATGGTATCAATATGAACCTACTAAGATATTACAGCCGTTATACATGAACACATCTCAGATCATAAATGAACAGCATGAAGTCAATGAAACACTATATTCAGATGGAGCCTATTATCAACTTTATTGTGGTTCCAAACAAACATTATCTTTCAACGACGAGTTCTGCTGTGATCATAATCTCTCTCTCTTTCGCTATTGAAAATCTAAACGTGAATCTGTCTTGGATTTTGTGTCAACGTGATTATTTTGTAATCTGACTTTTATGAATAAATGTGATGTTAAAAATCAAAAATCAAATCTCTCTCCCTCTTCATCCCCGAAAGCAGGCGACCGCTTACCTTGATTCTTGGATCCGCTCAAGATTTCTGCCTGTTAAAAGACACTTTTTATTCATCATTGTTGCCTCATGATTGGTCATGGTGGAACTGTTCGGTCTTTGTAAAATAAAGTGATGGCTTTTCTTTTTTTTATTCCTTAATAATCTCCTTAGGGCAAGTACTTTCTTTACTTTTTTTTCTTGTACTTTGATGCATTGACTTTATGGTATGGATGGTATATAGGTGTTTACTTGATGATAGATAGATAGATAGATAGATAGATAGATAGATAGATAGATAGATAGATAGATAGATAGATAGATAGATAGATAACACTCCAACATTTACTATTAGCATTAACAATTATAAGCTGTATTCTCACATCAGGTGATGGAAACCAGGACACTGAAGTGAATAAATGTATCCCAGCCATGGTAAACACCAGTCCCTTTGCCTGATATTGCGTTTTATGGTCCAACAACACTGTAAAAGCAGTTGAAATTTATCCACTATGTGATGACACAAGTGGTCTTCCAAACCATCCCGTGTATTTGCTCAGCTACCTGGTTTTGGAGTGGGGAGTAAGTAAACAAGTATATAATGCTACAAATAGAATTCAGCCACTTAAGGATATAGTCTTGAGGGAGCGCAGTCTGTTCCCGGGTCTGCGTCAGCACTGACCTTTTTGCTGTTTACTAAAGGGATTTGATTTCACCTCGAACTTTCTTACCTTCCCTCTTTTCAACATTAAGCCATCTGAGGAGTATAAAATGGCAGTTTTGTCCATGAAGGAGAAACTGTAGGAGTTCAGTCATGGGCCAAGTGATAGCATATCGATGATAAGCTGATGCCAAGCAGAGAAATATTTGCTGGTTTGAGCTTATAAAACATGCTAAAAACTGTGGTAGTTAATCATACATTTCTATATACATTTCACAAAATGTCAGAGGGGCCAGCAGGAATCAGCTTTGTCCTCATTCACAGGGCCACATCCTTCCAAGGATCTGTTCTATGAAGTCCTGTCCATCATTGGGTTGACTAACAAAGCCCAGGTCACAGTGAACAGTTTAAATGAGACAGATGATCAGTCAGATAACTTTTTTTTTTGCTGACCATAATCACCAGTGTGCAATGAATCGTGGGATAAAGTTTACCACCATTCATGGACCAGTACAGAGTGGCTGCAGGACAGGACAGACCTATTCATTCTACTGTGATGCCTTCAATTTGCTCATGGTGCTTTCAGAGGATATGGCGCCTCAACCGAGTCAAATATTTATCGAATACCTTATTGATGGTCTGTTCAGCAGCAGACTTTTGTAACCATCAATATCTGTATTTCTAGTTATTCAGACTGTCTGCTATGAATCATTGCTTTCATTCACTACATATATAGTAATCTTCCTCTGTTAGTTGGACCCTGAATGAGCATCTGTCACACTCCTCTGCTTCCCTTCAGCCAAAATATTCAGGCCTTGTGAACATGCAGCGCCCTCTGCTGGCAGGACACCAACAACCACTTTTAGAAATGAATATTTAAAGTAAATCCACTCTTATTTGCCAAAGTACAGTATATATATATTAGTACTGCCACTTACACTACTTCTATTGCTACTCCTACAACTATTACTACTACTACTACTACTACTACTACTACTACTACTACTACTACTCCTTCTATTACCCAAGATTAAA
This sequence comes from Antennarius striatus, assembly GCF_040054535.1. Classification (NCBI taxonomy): domain Eukaryota; kingdom Metazoa; phylum Chordata; class Actinopteri; order Lophiiformes; family Antennariidae; genus Antennarius; species Antennarius striatus. The sequence goes on from NC_090793.1 coordinate 18,260,206, forward strand.
TAAATGAAATTTCTCATAAAATTCTAACTTTATTTTTGCGGCATAATGAAGAAGAAGAATGAAGAATAGCCTTAAAAAGCCACGACTAGACATTATCATTATATAATGGACTTTTTATCTTGAATTTCCATTGGAGCCCTTATATTCTGTTGAGCATATTGAATATATTTTACACTTTCATGAATTATGCATCAAATGCTCAGAACATTGTGGAACGGCGGGGCATAGGTCAAACAAGCTAAAAATATATAAAGAGCTGATTTTGGTACATGTAAATGCAGTTTTACACTGTATTAGGTGAAATGTATCATGCATTACCTTTACATATTACTTTTAACACTGGCAAAGACTTTTTAAAAACCTTGTGAAAGAACGCCACAACATGAGTCATTCTCTTAAAAACAAAACAACTCATGTGTGCTTGTGCCCATTGTCAGGAACTTAAGAGAACACACACAGGAAAGTTAACATCCAAGGTGCTTCCTTTGCTACTCCAGCATGTGTGCATATGTGAGCATGTGGTGTCGCTCTCTCACTTCACCAGTACCCATAATGCATTGTGAGAAAGGCAACACCCATTTTGTTTACCTGAAGGAAGACAGAGGTGGAAACTCCCAGCCTGAGGAGAGAAAAGGAAATGAAACCAGAGATTAAAGTTATTTTTCTTCATTGGATTTGCGAGACGTTTTCGTTTATTAGTTTATGTGGATTTTGAAGATATCCTGGACACATTTACTGAAACTTCAGCATATGTTTCACCACCTTTTGACTTTGCAAAAGGTGGTGAATGTGAGAAGTGGGATGGTCAGAATTCTGGGAGGAGCAGCAAAGCTTTTCCATGTATGGATTTCACCTCTATTCATACGGTAAATAGAGGATCACATGGGGTTCTAGTCTTGGATAAGGGGGAAGGGAGAGGAAGGAACAAGAAGAAAGTGAAGACTCTGCAGGACTTTGACCAGCCTCATGTGCTAGAGACAGCACCTTCACTGAAAGCACATCTGACCGCACAGCAGTGAGAAAAGGAAGCAGACGAGTTTGAGAGCTGTGTTGTGGTCAAGGTGAAACCTTAGCTGTCTTCACTGAGGCCTTAAACCTTCTGCAGGAATTCCTCCCGGGAACATTTTTTTTCTTCTTCTCTGTGACACTGAAAGTTCATCAGAAGGTTTGCATCATAGTTGTGGTTGCTGGGCCCCGGAGCCTTCATAGATTCAGCTGAAGATCCAAAAATGCCCATCAACTTCACTGTGGTGCCGGTGGAGGATGAGGAGAGCGGCAGCAGCTCTGCGGGTGCAGCAGGAGGCAGCAAACCAGTCAGCAACTTAGGGAAACTTTTTCAGGTTGAAGAGGATGGGGCTGATTTGCAGAGACACAGCTCAGGTAGGAAAAGTCTGTAAGATCTTTTTCTTTTTTTTTTGCTTTTGGAAGGTCTATTTTCAGTTCTGCATCCTATCCCATCATACACTGTGTGAAAGAAAGACATAAAAAAATGAGTGAATCATTGAGCAGCAACATTCCTTATACACTTGAAAACATGTGGACATGCATCATCAGAGTGTGAAATTATTCAACTAGCTGGAACTTGCCAGAGCTGGATTAGTGTGTTTGAAAGATGGTGGTTTATACTTGTTAACTAGAACAACATGAGTCACCAAAACTCAGACTGAGTAAAATATGAAAATAAATGATCGACTTTTGACAGTATCTTTATTTTATATCTCTGGAGCCTTATTATTTTACCTCCAAGAATAGTACCAGAGATCCTACAATCATAACATGAGATTCTGATGTTTTTGCACAGTAAGGATTAAAAAAAAAAAAGAATAATAACTTGCCTATGTTAACCTGTGGAACGTACACAACAGGTAAGATGTAGGTAACACAAATTATTTCATAGACCACATCTCTAATAAACTGTTAAATGTGCACATGTTGTGCTCCAGCAGTTTGAACAAATCTTTACCTTTCTTGTATTTCATCCATCTTGCTTCATTCGTAACCTCCTGATTTTTTCGATTTGTTTATTTGCAAAAACGCAAATTTTAAATGTCAGTGTGTAGATGCAGTGTTTGTTGCTGAATTTTGCAAATCCTATTACTTGTCCTATAATATGTCATCCAAACCTACATCTCACATCTGCAATATTGATTATTTGCAGATCATCACGTAAGAGTCTGTCTGAATCATCATGACCTTTGATGTAAATAAACAACACACAAAAAAGTGAGGAAATTTGTGTTAAGGTAGATTATGTCTTTGTTGTAATGATGCCTTCTGGAAATAAATCTTATACCACTGAAAAACCTGTGTATTCCCTTTTTAAATTGTGCCACATTTTTCAGGAACATGCATTTGGATGAGCAGCCAATATTCTGAGTTTGGCTGCTTTTCCCACAAATGCATGTTCTTTACAGATGTAGGACCATTTAAAAACATTTTTTCTCCTCATGCATCTATTAAAGCAGAAAAGTCTGTTCCACATTTTAGCTCTGTGGTTCTTGAATGCACCTTCAGGCTAGCATACCACGTTAATGAAGGAGCAGTAAAAGATCACAAATATCCTCATTAGCAGGTCAGTGGGTTTTTTTTCCATTCCTCTGGGTGAAAGGAGAAGTCAGGAACAGTCAGTGCTTAAAACAAAATGTTAGTGCATATGTGCTGATTTGACAAGATGCCATCTATGCAAAAACAACAAAATCTCAGTCCCATCGTTTTCCAAAGCAGTGTCCAGTCACAAGTGTCTCGTTTCATTTACTGTAGGTCAACATGTCTGCTGCTCTGCAGTTCTTTTGTCTTTAACTGTCACAACCAGGAAATGTCGTTTGGCACCATCAACAATGACTTGGAGGGGAAATGGAATATTAAATATTTAGCAATAGGTCAGACACACACACAAACACTCACGCACACATCAAGGATATCTTTCTAATCGTACAAAAGTGCCCAATGAGACAAACTTCCGATAGAATCATGGTAAAAAGTGTTAGTTGTGTTTGGAATCCATTTCTTGACCTACTGGTCTTTTTCTGTGAATGTAACACTGAAGACTTAAGACGGAAACGCAAACATGCAGCACTGTTTCCCAGCCAGGTGGGTCAAGATATCTGCTAACAGAGGCTGTCATGCTGTCTTGACGTCTTTCCTGTGCAGAGATTCAGGAACTTGGGTGCTAACATGCTGGCACAGAGCCAGTAAGTAAACTAAGCAGGATGATAAATATTGACGACCGGTTCTGCTGCGTCCATGTTTTAGTGCAGCCTTTATCACACGCAACATCACTTTGGTGCGCCAACTGCCAAACAATCCAAAATGTTCTCAATCGTGTGCGTGTGTGTGTGTGTGTGTGTACCAGCCCAACTGGTCTTTCATGTTTTAAACATGTAATCCACAAACACCAAGCCAAACAAAAGATATACTTCCATGAGTCACAAATAAAACATTTTTTTTTTCCCGTTTTTTCCCCGTTTTGCATAGAGGTGTGATTCCTAAATGTTCCACCATGAGTACTTTCACTACCAAGTACCTGCAGTCCCATGAACATGGTCTTGTTTGTAACAGTATTCCACACAAAAAATTATCACATGTATAATACAGTATACAATAAATTTGATTAACTGCTAAGAAAAATAAACTCTTAAATCATAAAGGAATTATGAAGTTGAAAATCTTACTGATGTACATTGTATAATAAGAAGAATGTACTGTAACAACAGTCAAAATCTTCATCACAGGCTTGTCTAACTTGTATGAATTTCATTACTATAATGCACAATGGGACAAAGTACTGTGGACACCTGCAAGCACTGAAGACAATATCTTTGCATGCAACTGCTAAGTCAGCAGACAGTGGCCTGGGGGGATCTCCTTTCAGACCTGGCTCTGGGCATCAGTGAGCTCCTGTACAGCCTGTGGTGCTACATGCACATCGTTCTCACTAATACATAGACCAGTATGGATTTACATGATGTCATGAATGCCATCAAGGCTGTCGTCATCTAGGAACCACCTAAACATTATTGGATAGGCATAGTCTGGCACCAAGATGTCCTGCTTTTGACTTCTTTTATTTTTTGACAAACTCACACTTGCATACACACACACACACACACACACACACACACACACACACACACACACACACACACACACACACACACACACACACACACACACACACACACACACACACACACACACACACACACACACACACACACACACTGCAAATAGAGAGGCAGTTGTCAGTAGAGGATTTTTCCTGCAAGGAGTTAACAAGTTAAATGAAATGCTTCACATCTCTACAGTCATTAAACAGCTTGCAGCCAACAAGCATTTTGTTTTAGCAACAAAGTGACACGATCTTTGCCCATTTTATAACAGAGTTTACATTATTTTCCCCTAAATTTTTAAGTATTTCACTTGGGATGTCAGTCTGAACACACCTCACTTCTGACACACAGCAAACAGAAGTTGTTGGGCTTTCCCTATTAAATTATGTGAAGTCTCCTTTTTATACACTTTTTACTTACCTGCGTGTTTCTACAAGAAAGGGTTAGAAGGGAGATTTCTTGTGTTGCAGCCAGTTCAATAGAAATAGACGAATTAAGCACAGGCAGCAACTAGTGATGTTGCACCAGTATCTGTTAATAAAGGGCCTCTGTTCTATGGCTGCTCTGTCACTAAAGTACATCTTATTTTTGTGTTTCCCACAAGGAGATGACATTCAGAGATGTTCCAGTCCGTTTAACAGTTCAGATGAAGAAAGAGAACAATATTATGATGGCAAGAACATGGCCCTGTTTGAGGTAAGACTAAATTCACCAAATGCACACCATCCACCTGAGTAAAAAAAAAAAAAATTATATATACAGTAATATATATATTTATTTTTTCTCGATTGTGGATATCACTGGGATAAAAAAACAGGTAGGATATGATCCCACCCTCTGGTTCTAAATGATCATCTGTATTAATATAAGCACAGTTGGGCAGTAGGTAGCCCTGTTCTCTGACAGGTAGAGGGTCCTGGGTTCAGTTCATCCCCAAATGTCTGTGTGGGTTCTTCCCAACCACTAAAAACGTGATACAACTGGACTGGAGACGCTAAAATGTTCATAGGCATTTATGTGAATGCAACTGGTTGTTTGTTTTTTATGAAGCCCTGCAATAAACCGCCTTAACACCACCAAGCATGAGCGTCAAACTTCCCCAAAACCCCCGGAATAGACAGTTAAGAAAGTGAGTGAATGTGCCTGTGTGTTTGTTCTGTATGAGCTTTATTAAGGTTTTCATCTATCTGCAGGAAGAAATGGACAGCACCCCAATGGTGTCTTCACTTCTCAAAAAGCTGGCCAACTACACCAACCTGACCCAGGGTGTTCGTGAGCATGAGGAGGCTGAGAATGAGGATGGGGTCAGGAAGGTCCGTGTGACGGTATGGACCCCACATTTATTATTCATTATTATTATTATTATTATTATTATTATTATTATTATTACTGATTTTTCATGGAATCAAGGGCACGAAGAGATCTAACGTTTGTCTGGAGCAATTAGCAAATGTATGTGCACCCACCAGAGCCTGTACACATTAGTGTGCAATATTAATTATCATAAAGTAACAAAACATGTAGGTGGATATTGGTGGTGGTGGGAATGAAAGGCAAGCAGCAAAATGTGTAGAACAGCAGTAGCATTGACACACACGGGGGTGGGTGGGGTGGGAAATATTTACCGTTTAAATAGTCCACCAGGCTGTCAGGGCGAGTTGACTGAAGAGGTGTGTAATAAGAATGATGTGTGTAACAGTTCCTCTCAAGTATACAGTTTACTTCCTATTCCCATCGAGGACAGATAAAACAGATTCAGCTGTGATGGATTAGCTACATGGTTGTTGTTTTTTGTGTGCATCTGATTTCTGTTATTCCAATTAGACATCCTCGCTCAGTTATTTTTATCGTTTTGATTTGCATCAATAATCCCCTCTATCTGAATATTCATTCATTATTGTTGCCGACATTCATCTTTTGAGGAGATATCACATGATTTGAATTGCTCAGTTTAAAAGAAGAGAATGTATTATCTGCATGAGATACAACATTTTCTGAAGGTCTTTCTTTTAAAGATCTCTAAAATAATTAGGACCTATCATTTTGCTTGCGTCACCAGCGTAAATGCTGCGCAGATTTTTCACTGTCATCTAATAATTTCCAGACATTCTGGCTCTAAACCAACATTTTTCATACAGAAAAGTCACACAAAATTAAATTTTAGAAAGGAATTCAATCTAACACAGCAGTGCCAGAGTGAGGACCCTTCTCTGCGTTGCCTCCTTTAAACTTAACACTGAACAAACCAACTAGAGCACAATTCTGCCTCAGTGTCTAATTTCAGATACAAGACTAGTGTTCCACAAGTGAAAGAGCTGGGACACGCACCACAGAAGTGTCAACATTCATTTGATGCACTTTATGAAGAGTAACAAGACGAACGATGAAAGATCATGTGTTAAACATCCATTTGGCTCCTGAACAAACCAATCTTGTAACAGGCTTGCAGACCTTGTGGTGTCTCCTCAATATGAAGATCAATTTGGTTGAATTTTGTCTTTGAGTCAGCTGTTGTTGTTTTTTTAAATATCCTGCTCGTAAGGAGCGCACATAATCGTCATACTATGTTTTATTCCATTTCCGCTGCCAGTTGAGAGGAAGAACAACAATGAAGCTTCCATTCCAGTTTTAACTTGACTCTAACACCATGAACAGGCTGCATGAAACAGGATTATACCCAGTCTTGATCAATTTTTTTGGCTTTCAGAACAGACAGGACACAACTTGTAATAGGTCTGTTGTTACAGAGGATCTTTGTTATGATGTCAAACCAAATGGCCAGTATGTAGCTTCATTTTTAATGGTCTAGATGAAAGATTGGCGTCAATTTTGAGATTACTGATTACAACATCCCTTTGACCATAAGACAATAAAGAGATGAAAATTATCAAAGCTGTACAGCCAAGAAAGAAACCCCAGATGTAGCTGTTTTTATTTTTAATCATTAAGAGTATGGATTGCAACAGTTTTACGCGGAATAAAGTTCATTAGAGGACTGCATCATGGTAAAATAGCAATGTAGAACAAAATGCATATATAAGTCAAGCTGTTTATTAATTTATACTCACCTGCTATAATTTATTTTATCTTTGTATCTTGGTTCGTTTTCATTCTTCCAACTCTGCTAGAAATAAAATCCCTCTTTGGAAACACTGAATCCTCACCTCTCTTCCAGCGAGTCAAAATATATGAAATTATAAATATCCTCCAGTAAGAACATTCCCTTCCGTGAGTGATGCTGAGGCTGAGCAGCTACGCCCTTCGATTGAACACACAGTTAGACTTTTTGGTTTGGTGATGTGTGGAAGCATTGACGACGTTTCACTGAAAATCCCACACTGAATAATAGCCGTGGTTTTTCTGCTTAGAGCATCAAAGAGGGATCTGACGCCTGCATAGGGACGGAAATAGAATAGCATCAGACGCGATGTGTCAGCATCAGGAACATCCCATCATTTAGACTCGCGGCTGAATGCAGTCAAGAAGGCACAAAGTAAAGGGCAAGGAATTTGAAACTTAAAATTATGGTTTGTAGACTTTTTTTTGTGCTGAGGCAGAAGGTAGGGATGGATGCATTTGAAAAGAAGATAAAAAGTTCAGCATGAGCTACTGCAGATCTTTTACTTTGGACATACATGATTAATGTTTCTTTCATTTTTAGCTTGCAACAGGAGTAAAAATCTACCTGTGTATTTGTGTGTGCACCCATCCACAGGTCCCCCAGATGGGAACTTTGATCGGAGTTTACCTGCCCTGCATGCAGAACATTCTCGGTGTGATTCTCTTCCTACGTCTCACCTGGATTGTTGGTACGGCAGGAATCCTGGGATCCTTCGCCATCGTCTCAATGTGCTGCATCTGTGTGAGTCATTCATTAACATAACAACCTAAAACTCGGTAATTTTCTGCTGATCATTAGCAGAGACTACGTGGTCAAAAAGCAGGGAGGACAGGTTTAAAATGAGATCCGTATGTGAAAAACAAACACAGCATCAGTGTGTTCATCTCAGCCAGTCCTCCAATGCCTGAACATAAAATGACATGTCAAAAACTGAGTCTAATCATACCACAATAATGGGGCTGGGGGAAATGAATGCACCCTGCTATGACTTTATGATGTTCTTTAACTTCTGTGATAATCAGAACTCAGTGAAAGCACTGAAACAAGCAGAAAATTCATCTTTTCATGAACATTGCTTGTACGTCAGTAGCTCCCATGGTAAACAGAGAGGCAACTGTTACGAAAGTGTGAACATAAAAGTTCAACCCTCGTGATGGGATGTTATATGTGTTCAAACTTTCCCCATTTTTCGATGTTGTTATTGAAAAAAAGTTGTCATCCAGCAACAAAAACTTCTGCATACAGTTTGCAGACTCAAAAGTAGAATAAATGAATTAAAAAGTTTATTGTGGACTCTAATGGATCTTCAGAGCTGGAGCTTGTAGGCAGGACAGCAAGGGGATGAGGCAGAAGAAGACAGGATGAAATGGTAAAGTTAATTTTATTTTATGCCCGGTAGATTTAGATTGCAGTATAAAACACATAGAACTTAATAACCACTAAAATAGAATAGATAAATGGTATATGAGAGATCATTATAGAATTAAGGACCGATCAAGCCTGTAACAATCAATAAGTACTAAAGCAGAGCCGACTGTGTTAAGCTTTGACTGGACCATCAAATACTTTTTTTTGCACTAAGAGAAATTTTCAAAGCACAGCTAGAAAACGCATAAAGTTTGTTCTATGAAAGTGAAATGAAAGAAGGCTGTTGTGTTTTTATCAGGAAGTTAAAACGTTGAATCAACGTTTGTCCTGAGGTGTTTGTAAGGCTAGATGGATCCAACTGGCTGACCACTGATAAATTGGACTCCTTGTGCGTTGGGCTTGTCTTTCTGCAGTCGATGATCATGTTCTTGATCGTGTTCTTGGTTTTTACAAGCAGTTAATTTGAGATAGGACACACTCACACAGGATGTTATTTCACAAAGTCTTAGGTGATGAAACCATGACTGGTCTCTTTGTCCTGGAGGAGAATGAAGGTTAGGAAGTAATCTACACACTTTATAATGATCAAAAACAAGTAACAATGATGCTTTTGAATTTTTTCTTAACAATATTTCAGTATTACATTTACAGCACTTTTTCATTATTCAAGTTGATAGACAAGAAAATAGCAACGGAAATGTAACTGATAACCAGTAACTATTCATCCAAGTTTATTTCAAGTTTTGTATGTAAAAAAAAAAGACAAGTTTGGCCTCTTTTGTTAACTGACAGAGATGACTTCAGTAAAGATAACATTATTAATAATATAATAATAATAATAATAATAATAATAATGTTATTATTATTATTATTATACGTTTTATTTAAAGGCGCCTTTCTCGACACTCAAGGTCACCGTACAAGATTACACATTTTACAATCAACAAATAAAAATAAATACAATCAATACAAAGAGCAATAGATTTCAGCTGGAATATGCAGTCTTAAAAGATGTGTTTTCACTTGTGATTTGAAATGGGGGAGTGAATGGATATTTCTAAGTTAGGGTGATAGTGAGTTCCAGAGATGGGGAACATATTTCTCTATTCTTGCCATCTCTTTTCTGTTAATATCTTTGATCTCTCTCACCATACAGACCTTACTCACAGCCATATCAATGAGCGCCATTGCAACCAATGGAGTTGTTCCAGGTACAATATAAAATATTAAATTCTTTATTTTCCTTATTGCCTATGCCATGTTCAAATTAAATGGCTCTTGCAGTGATCTCCAATCACCGTTTGTACTAGAAAAGCTCTGCTATTTTCTGTAGTATCTTCTGCATGTCTCTTGTTGAGAAGAACTGTCTGTAAAGTAAGTAAGATATAAAGTCTATACTTGCCCTGACCTTGATTTAATTTCTCAAAAGCTGGTGGTGCATACTACATGATCTCTAGATCACTGGGTCCAGAATTTGGAGGAGCAGTGGGTCTCTGCTTTTACCTCGGGAACACCTTTGCTGGATCTTTGTACATTTTGGGCACCATAGAAATTCTTCTGGTATGTTAGCTCTAGCACAAACAAGAGGTCAGTTGTGTTACTTTAGCTGTATACTGGTGACACACTCACTCTATAAACTGTCTCCACGCTGCCAGATATACATCGTTCCAACAGCAACTGTGTTTAAAGACGGTGAAGATGCGGCAATGTCCAACAACATGCGGATCTACGGCACGTGTTGTCTGGTCCTGATGGCACTGGTGGTGTTTGTAGGGGTGAAGTAAGTACACACACACACACACACACACACACACACAGCACACAACAGCAGATATGCTCCCAGTTACACCTGATCTCTCTGCAGATACGTGAACAAACTGTCCCTGGTCTTCCTGGCCTGCGTGGTGCTCTCTATCATGGCTACTTATGCAGGAGCGATCAAGACGATCATTGAACCACCGGAGTTCAAGTGAGTGACTAAATCAGGTGAATTCTTGTCCCACGTCTTGGCCGACAGAATAGATATTTACAGTGCCAAAATCTTTTTTGCTATAAATGAGAAAGCTGGCAAGTTGTAGGGCAGATCTGGGATGGGACATTGGTGTGCGACTCACAACTGAAAGGGTTGAAGAGTTACCAGTAATCTCCAACAAGAAGAATCCAATTAAATTGTTTTCATATTTGAAAGATGGCAGGAAGTCCAGGGGGGTTTTATCCTCCAAACAAAGGGGGGGATGATCTGTTATATAAGAGGGAAGGGAAAAGAGTGTCCCACTACAGTAGATGCTGTTGCATTGGTTTGACATCTCCTTTGTCAGGGATATTGTATGATCTCTGTGTAAATACAATTAAATTTCAGATGACTTCACTCATGTATGTACAGATGAATTTTTTTCCTTTACATTACAGTACTTTACTTTACACTATAAACTGCTGTAGGTTGTGATCTAAGTGAGAGCTGACAGGCAGAGGCAGATTTCAGGTTGTTACTGTGGCTCTACCTGGTATTATGATCATTTTAAATATTAATTTAGAATGGGTCTTATACCAACCTTCAGGCATTGTGCGTGCAATCCCTAAATAATATATTAAAATTAAAGCCACTGACTTCTTGAACTCCTGTGAACTGATGGGGGAAATGCTTCCCTGGACATCAATGACAGTTCAGCACAGTTATATATTCTACAGTCGGACAAATAGAGAACAAATGCCTATTGCCTACGGACGACAGAAGACAACCCTGACTGATTGCATTGTTGAGTCTCCAGATGTTTTTTGACATCATTTTCCTGCTATTTCAACCATGCATCCAATGAGACATTACTATGCATTTATTTACATCAGCATGTCTAAGCAGAACTGATGGTAGGGGCTTATCATTGGCAATAACTGTTAGCTGTGAACATCTTATGATATGATTTTATGATGTTTTATACAACTTAAAGGGTTTGTTATTCAATCCAGATGTGAAGGGAATTTATTTTCAATCTGGCACCAGAACTTTCCATTCATTGTTTTTAGCCAAAAAAGAGAAGTGGAGGTCTGTTCAGGTTCAGGTTCATGCAGCAGCACACCCGGGGGCAGAGCTGCAGGGTTTTCTGTAATTAGTGGAGACACATTCCCTCTTTCCCCTGGGATCTGAACCTACAGGCTTCAAGAACTTTAAGAGGCAACCAACCACTGCCAAAGTGTGAGATTAATCTTTCATCAGTTAATGCTTCAGTTGATCTCAGGCATCTCAATCTCAGAGAACCGGGGGCCCATCTAACGGAACCCATCTACACTTCTCTCTGCTCTGCAGTGTCTGTCTGCTGGGCAACCGATCTTTGAGAAATGTCAACTTTGAAACATGTGCAAAAACAGTGCAGAACAACACGATGCGGACCGACATATGGGACATCTTCTGTGACAGTAAATACCCCAACGCAACGTGTGATGAATATTTCATGTCCAACAACCTGACGGAGATGCTGGCCATACCTGGGATGCGCAGTGGAGTTATCAAAGGTGAGAGGGAGAGGAGAGAAGAGGTTCTGACCTTTCCTCTGACTCGTATCCTATCAGCTGATGTTCCCTCTCTCTCCCCTAGACAACCTGTGGGGTGACTATGGAGCGGCTGGGACGTTCGTAGAGAAGAAAAGCCTGCCTTCAGTAACAGTCCAAGACACGCCCACCGATATCTATAATGCATATGTCATCAATGACATCGCCACCTACTTTACTCTGCTGGTAGGAATATACTTCCCATCTGTCACAGGTACAGTATAACTCCATCAAGTAGCAAATCTATAGAGGATTTGATATGGATCATACCTCTGCATTAAAGTCAGTTAAAAGCTTTTTTAATTGCAGACTGATTCTGTTTCATTGGAATAGATAAAAAAAAACAAGTATGTCTGATCAGAAGCTAGAATAATTACTGTATACAGTATATAATCAAACAAGAAATATAGTAGTTCTTGTATGATAAATTTGATTCCTCTATCACTTTGTTCATGCACAAATCAATTTAACACTACTATGAAAGGAAGATAAGGAACTAAAACATCAAATAAGAAGTTTGGTTATGACAGTAGAAGAATAAACATTTATGACAAAACGTTTCCTCGATGCCAAACTGTCTATTTCCTTAAAGAAGCTACTCCTTCTACTACTTCTGCTACTCCTTTACAAGTAAACTCATACTGTCACAGCTGATGTAAAATGTTCTTTGGTGTTGATAATAGATGTTCTGTTCTTCCACATGTTCATCTGCGTATGTTTTATTTCAGGCATAATGGCTGGTTCTAACAGGTCAGGTGACCTCCGAGATGCACAGAGGTCTATACCAATAGGAACCATAGTGGCTATTCTCACCAGCTCCTTCATCTGTATCCACTAGACTTTAAGCATGTGCACAAGTCATGCAGTGTATTCACAGTACAAGAAGTAAATGCAAGTGGAAGTGGTTTTGTTAGTTGGTCACCAGGAACTAATTCTATCAGTTTTCTTTGTATATAATTGCAGTAAACTCTCAGATCTGCCTGTTTCTGTAAAGTTAATTCACACTGTTGGCATTTCCACCTTAACTCCATGCTCAGACATCTCCTTTGTGGTTTTATTTGGAGCCTGTATTGAAGGAGTCGTGCTGAGAGACAAGTAAGTGTATTGCTAATTGACTTCCTACTCATCGTAACTTGATTTTATTTTTAGGTTTTCATGATGTAATAAGTTTAAAAAAAATAATCATTGGCATAACTTAAATATCCCTATTTTCTGTTATATCATAAAAGAAATAATGAGAAAAATGAGTTTCTCCAGTTGTTGCTAAAATGCTACCAAAATAAGTTACAGAAAATGATAGTCTGAAGCTAAATTTTAGAAAAGATATTGTGGATTAAAATAATATTTCAAAAATCATCTCTTCCAAATTAAAATACGTGTGAGGCCTTGTGAAGGTTTGTCATTGACTCTTAAGCTTGCTATCATGTTCGATAAGTGACTAAATGACTTGACGTGTGCTGATGAGAGCGTGCATCAATTTTTCAGGAGTGACTTAATCGACGTAACACCGTTTGATTGTGTGCTTGTGGGTGTTTTCAGATTCGGTTACTCAGTAAAGGTGAACCCAGTGATCGGTATACTGGCATGGCCCTCACCATGGGTAATTGTGATTGGCTCTTTTTTCTCTTGCTGTGGGGCAGCACTTCAGAGCCTCACTGGCGCCCCCCGGCTGTTGCAGGCCATCGCCAGGGATGGCATCCTCCCATTCTTACAGGTCAGTGTCTGAAAAACTTTTGAATTTGTTCCATTCTTTGTTCCACAACCTGACTTTTACAGGTTATTCTCAAATGATGAGGGAGATCGTTTTATTGTTCTGATCTTAAATAACAAAATTTAACTTACTTGACAAGATGGAATTTTCACTTTGCTGCTAATATGTGGAGATAAAGTATGTGGGGAATGCTGTAGAAAATATGATCTATCAAATGCCTCCTTTTTTTTGTAATATTTAAACCGATCCCTCACGAATAGAATAAAATATAATGAATAAAATACAGTAAAGTAGAATGTGATGAAAAATGGTATCATCGTTCTTTGTTTCTGTCTTCGTCAGGTCTTTGGTCATGGGAAGGCTAATGATGAACCCACCTGGGCTCTGTTGCTCACAGTCGGGATTTGTGAAATTGGAATTCTCATCGCTTCTCTTGATGCTGTGGCTCCCATCCTCTCCATGTATGTTGTTAAGACTGATTTTTTATTTTTTTTAATAAAAAGGTTTGGTTAAACTGTCAAAGCTTTATGAGCTTAATCACCTTTCTGTCTGTTTTTTAAATAATCTTGTCCTCCTCCAGGTTTTTCCTCATGTGTTATCTGTTTGTTAACCTGGCCTGTGCTATTCAAACGTTGCTCCGCACCCCGAACTGGAGACCTCGCTTCAAGTTCTATCACTGGTAAAACCAACTTCATACTGAATCCTGTAAATTTTAATCAAGATTTAAGATTTAAAACCACATTTTGTCCTTAAACCTGTAATAACACATGTGCTATGTGTGTCCTGTAGGACCCTGTCCTTCTTAGGCATGAGTTTGTGTCTTTCTCTCATGTTCATCTGCTCCTGGTATTATGCTTTGGTTGCCGTGGTAATCGCCAGCTGTATCTACAAGTATATTGAGTACAAAGGGTAAGTTTGGAGATTTCGGGTCAAGAAATCACATCAAATCTGCTTTAAGGACACCATTTCTGCTAGTGTTCAAGCAAAAACAGCTAATATCTATTTCTACAAAAATGTTTTTGTACAAATATAACATGAGTTCTGCACCAGTGCTGAACATCCAAAAGAAATGTTTCAAAACAATTTTTTGCAGTCTCTTCTGGATGTTTTAACTTTTTGAGAACAAGTGAAACCTTCTGGTTTTGGATTATTTACTTGTAGGGCAGTGAAGGAGTGGGGTGACGGGATTCGAGGCCTCTCCTTAAATGCAGCCCGCTATGCTCTCATCCGGCTGGAGGAAGCTCCACCACACACCAAAAACTGGAGGTATGCTTACATGTATAAAGTATAATGAAGCCAAAGGACATTCTTAAAAACCAGGAGTTACTTTGAATCCTTTTTTGCTTCTGAAGGGACTTTTCTCTTGTATTTCATTCATTACTTTTTCTCTCCTCAGGCCTCAGCTGTTGGTCATGTGTAAGTTGGGCTCGGACCTAATGGTGAAACACCCTCGTCTCCTGTCCTTAACTACGCAGCTCAAAGCAGGAAAGGGACTGACCATCATCTGTTCGGTGCTGGAGGGAACCTACATGACCCGAGGGAACGATGTGAAGACAGCAGAGCTGGTTTGTCATTACGTTCACCTGCGTTCAGCGTCAGCGGTCGGGTCACAGTCTGTTTATTTAGGCATTAAAGTCAGGACTACAGCAGCCATTTATTCAGTGTATCCGTCTGTGTGAGAAAATATTGCTATCAGTGTACATAAAAAACGTTAGTCCAAAATGTGATGGATTCATTAACTTTAGTGAATTTTGCTTGTTACCTGAAGTTTAAAGGTTTGGTGATGCTTCAAGTCAGACAGGTGTAAACTCAGTTTAAATGAACGGTTACTCATGTTATAATGACGACACTGCAAACACTCATACCAAAGAGCAATAATGTTCCATAAACTGTATAACAAGCTCCTGGTGTGTCATCAGTTCAGCATTAGTTAAATAAACATATTTTTAAAAAAGCAAAACATTTTTATTTTATTGGAGTTACTGTCAATTTAATGGTTTTACTGCACTTGTTTTGTTGTCAGTCAGGACAAAATAAAATCAAATTTAGACACAGGTAGAACACTTTAACATGGATTCCGCACTATAACAAGTGAAATGAACATTTACTAGGTTTACAACAACAGTAACAGAAAATCAGTGATTGGATTTTCAACACTTTATATTTTCTTATTTGGGGGGACATATTGACCTACTTTGAGACTGGAGTGGGATTCATTTATATATATGTATTTTAATATTATTTATTTTTAACTATCTGCTCCCAATACTACAACTATACTATTCATTTGTATTCAAGCAAGCAGTTCCATCTCCTTGTGGCAAAAAAGAACTGAGGCTATTTTTAACTAAAATAATCACACTAACATATTGTGTAGACTAATATAAAATTAAATCTGCGCTTATATTTTTTTTATGGATAGCAGAACCTGAGGAAAACACTGCATTATGTAATAACTTCATATAAAGGGATTTAAACAAGGTATTCATAGGAGCCATGGACATAAACTACATGAAGTAACAGCAGCGCCACCTGTTGGTGTTTAACAGTAAAGCAGCTCTAATTTTTTAAACATTTTTTTAATCTCTACTCATGTTCTCTTTACTTCACTTTCTCTGTGCAGAACCTGAAGGCGTGCATGGCTGAAGATCGCACCAAGGGTTTCTCTCATGTGGTGGTGTCATCCAACCTGAGAGACGGTTTCTCCCTCCTCATCCAATCAGCAGGACTGGGAGGAATGAAACACAATGCTGTTCTAATGGCCTGGCCCGCAGCCTGGAAACAAGCCAGGGATTCCTCAGCCAGGAAAAATTTCATTGGTAAACTACATAAATGCATCAGGAGAGATGTGTGTCTGACAGATATGAAACAGCACGCTATGAAAATCAACTTCTCTCAACAGAAACGGTGAGGGAAACAACGGCAGCTCACCAGGCTCTGATGGTTGCTAAGAACATCGACCATTTCCCTAGCAACCAAGACCGATTGAAAGGGGGAACCATCGACGTGTGGTGGATCGTTCACGATGGCGGACTGCTCATGTTGCTGCCATTTTTGCTGAGTCAACACAAGGTGTCTTCTTTTTGTTATATGTAGATATGTGCACAGCAGGTGTTTGTAGATTTAACATTTATGATGAGGAAAATTTAATACAGTGTACTGAATACATAACTTTACTACATAAATAAACTTTGACAGCTAGTAGATTGGGTTGATTTGGTATTCCCACAAAAATAAGGGTTTAAAACCTAAGTAAAATGAAAATGAAAACTATGGTATTTCACAAGTCGTTTGCTTTTGCAACTTTGCAACTTTAGCATCTTTTGCATTCTAACAGTTTCATTTGAAAGAGCGTCACTCACAAGAATGAAAAACTGATAGATGGAGTTTCATTTCTAAGATCCGTGCACACACATCCCTCCTCAGCTCAGCAATGTGTAAGATAGATAGATAGATAGATAGATAGATAGATAGATAGATAGATAGATAGATAGATAGATACGTTATTAAACTTACACCCACACATTCCTGCAGTTGATTCTTATGTCTCTTCAATCTCTTTAGGTGTGGAAGAAGTGTAAAATGCGAATTTTCACAGTGGCCCAGTTGGACGACAACTCCATCCAAATGAAGAAAGACCTCCAGCTGTTTCTCTACCATCTACGTTTGGATGCTGAGGTGGAGGTGGTAGAGATGGTGAGACAGCTGTACATTCCTCTCATTAATCCCTGCATCTCGAGATGGTTTATCCTGTGGGTGGTATTTGTGTTACCCACCAGGTTGTAATTTTTGAGAACGTTAGCTACAGCAAACACACTGTCTGACTTTGAAATGTTCAATACGGTTCTCTAGCATGACAGCGATATCTCCGCCTTCACGTACGAGAAGACGCTGATGATGGAGCAGAGGTCTCAGATGCTGAAGCAGATGCATCTGTCCCGCACCGAGAGGGAGAGAGAGGTACTGTGACACATTCCGGTGCATCCACCGCAGAAAAACGTTCTCTAAACTCACTTCGAAACATGACACAAACACGCATTGATTGACATTTTTAGCTGTATGCAACTTAATGAAGGTCAATCGGCGGTGGATTCTAATAGTAATACACTTCTGAAGCATAAACTCCCTGTAATCTCTCTTTGAATTTCTTTACGTTGGGACAACGGACTCAGATTCAGAGCATCACAGATGTATCGCGTGGCTCCATAAGGAGGAAGAAGTTGGTTTCCCTCCACATCTCATGCATACCTGAAGAGGAGGTAGCTGCAGATGCTTCAGGATCGTAGCAGCCACTCATGGTGTCATTCAGTCCTGTCATCATCATAACTAATTCCCAGCATCTGTCATGCTTCAGCACAGGTGTCAGAGGCTGAACTCAATCATTTGCTGTCCATCCTTTCAGTTTGCTCTTTCCACCAGTAGCTGCACTGGGGATTCTGACTGGTATGAGAGGCGCGAACCAAATCTGCCACTAGAGAGACAGAAACTCCTCATCTATGGTCTTTAATCAAGCTGTTAATTAACAACAGTTCCAAGTAGCTCCTCAGACTATATCACACGTATCACAAGTCACACATACAACTGTGTGTTTTGTAATACATTTGTTATTTATAATTATAATTTCGGAGTGGCGCTGTCGTCTCACAGCAAGAAAGTTCTGGCTTCCATTCCCTTATGTGTGCACTTTTTATGTTCTCCATGTGTCAGTGTGGGTTCTGTCCAGGTTCCAGTTTCCTCCCACCTGGCGTCCCATCTGGGATATACCCCGCCTCTCATCCGTAACCAGCTGCGATAGGCTTCAGCAAAACTGTGACCCATATGTCAGTTAAGCAGCCAAAAAGTTCAAGAATGATTATAATTTTGTGCAAAAATCTTTTAGATTAGTGCAAAAATTAATCACATCAATAGATATTTCGAAGCACTTTTACAGAAAGACAAATAAAATAAAATATAATTATTACAAGCAAATATTCATATAAAAAGTAGTGTAGCAGTTTGAACAGTAAATAAAAAAATGTAAACATATATAGATTTAACCCTTTTTAAATAATTTAATCTTAAACTTTAATCTCAATCTCTTAATTCATGTGTTTTCTCAGTTCTAAGTGTAAAAAATACCTAATTCTGAAACAAGAGAAGTTTAACCTTTACCAACACACGACATGAAGACGTTTGATATCATATAAGTGCATCTAAATCATTTCATGATTGTTTCACCACCATAATATGACTCCTTCACCAGGTAAACTTTACAGGCAATTTAGTAGAATTATTAGTGTTAATTTCCCTTAATCTGAATCCATGTGATGATTTCTTAAATGGTTCACGCTTCAGACGCTTCAGTCTTCCACCCATCCTTCTCCTGTGTTTGCTGACATCACCATGAGCCTGTTCATCACCTGTTCATCAATGTGTTCATCTGCACCAAACACAACACACAAAATGACATCTTACATTTCATCTTGTCTTATTGAACAATTTTAATTTTGACTCGTAAATCCATCGTTTTAGCATTTAAAAAAATTTAAAAAAAGATCCCATGACGTAACACAAGCCCCGTGTCTCCTCCTTCGTTTAGGCTCAATTGATTCACGACCGAAACACTGCGTCTCACTCCACGACAAACGACAAAGCTGCAGGTGCCGCACCAGAACACGTTCACATGACCTGGACCAAAGACAAGCTGGTCCACGAAAGGACCAGACAAAGAGAAAGCATTGGAGTTAAAGATCTGTTCAATATGAAACCGTAAGTTTACTTAATACATGATATTTATGACTGTGTATGTATTTGTTTATGTGCTTTGAGCTGAAGACTGAGTTAATCAAACTAAATTGCTGCATCATTCACAAAGCTGCTCGCGTTGAGGACAAGTCTTTTATAGAATTAATGATGGATGTTTTTCTTCTCTTCCTCTAGCGAGTGGGAGAATCTGTAAGTCCCTTTCTTCCTCTTTTTTGCTCACATTAACTCTGTTTTTTCTGAAAATAGATCAACTTTATTAGGGTTAAGCATCAAAGTATAGAGATCTTTAATTTAATTCTTTGATTTGTGCTCACTTTATATTGTGTTGTACTTGTCAAGATTTAAAATCTTAGATCTGTAACCATAATTTATACTTTTTTAAAAGTTATTTGGTTTTTATTTTTTTGTCTCTTTATTTCTATACTGAATAACTTTATTTTAAGAGTCTTTGACAAATGAAATCCTCTTGCTGTGTTCTGACCAATGTCTGCTCATGTAGCAACCAGTCCAACGTGCGGAGGATGCACACGGCTGTGAGGCTGAACGGTGTGGTGGTGGAGAAATCCCAGAATTCACAGCTTGTTTTGCTCAACATGCCTGGGCCACCGAAGAACAAGAAAGGCGATGAAAACTGTATCCTTAACCAATCAGATGTTGATTAAGTTGAGTCAGTTAAAAAAAAAAAAAAACATTCAAGTTTGGCTATTACACTTGAATAAGTTGAACGTGGTGTCACTAACTAGTTTCTGTAAGTCTAGTTCTTAAAAATTAAGGTTTCCATTTTACACCAAGAAACTCAAACGTTCAACTCAACAAACATGATAAAAGTCACATATATGAGGAACAGCAGTAATACCATACTCAGAAGTTTCACTTTAATTTAAATGCATCAGAATTCACTGAATTTATCCAAAAAAAAGTGAATTGTCCTGTAAGTATTAGAGTATTATTTTCAGAAAATATTATATAAAATTATTATGACTGCTGCCATAAACACTGGAAACATTTTACACATTTTTAAAAATAGGCCAGACTCTGTGTGCTGTAATGTTGTGTCCCTGACGAACGTCATTCTCAGATATGGAGTTTCTGGAGGTCCTGATGGATGGTCTAGACCGCGTCCTTCTGGTTCGCGGGGGAGGTCGTGAAGTCATTACCATCTACTCCTAGTGCCAAGGGGCTTCTGATTGGTTTGTGGCTCGCTGCTGGACAGGAGGACCCCCCCGAGAGCAGACTGTTGACCAGTCATGACTTGAGATGGGTGGATAAAGATGTTGGACAGAGGAAATGGAACGGACATCCCCCCCCCCCACACACACACACACACACATTGTCAGGATGAACATAGCAGCAGTGGGGAGTGGTCACTGGGTGGAGCGTACCTGCAGCACAGGTGGGACTCATCAGGAACCCCCCCCCATGGACGTCCTTAACAGTGCTGTAGAGGATCTGCTGTCGCACTGTGGAAACGTTTTCTGTCAGACTATTTCCAGCGCCGTTGAAAACTGGTTGTTTTTGATGAGGGTTGCAGAAATGGCCGATACCATCTTTATTTATTTCAGAACTGATGAGTCTTTCCTCCAATAAATGACAAGTACTGATTTTCAAATCATGAGTGGATGGATGTACTCTTTTCCAGCTTTTTTTTTTAATTTTACAGAATGAAGAATGAACACACAGTAAAAGGTGATACCACTTTTGTGATCTTAGCCTTTTAGTTTATTTTTGTGCTTTTTAATACTTGAGTAATTTTTTTTTTGTGTGCTGCTATTAACCAGCATTCGTTGACAAGGACACAAACAACATGGAATCTTAGTAGTATTATTTAAAACTCATTCTTATTTTTAAGAACATATAACTTTGTGATGTGCTGAACATGACATGTCATGCATTAGCTCAAAAAGAAGGGACACACACATACACAAACCATTCTTCAGTTGCCCCGTTCTTGCAGAATGACTTGAAAACATTAAAGTATAATGTGAATAAATGTCTAACCCTTGTATTTCTTTTAAAAATGATGCCTAGTATTTCTAGTGGCAAAGAAAGATTTAGGAAAAAAAGGAAACTTGGTTCATATTTTAATGAATGTCTGACTGAAATGCATTTATAAGTACTTTCTGATACATTCTTAATACATTTACATCTGTGCAATAATAATATTAATGATAAACCTCTACTTTATGAAAGAAAACAATGATGACGGTTGTGTTGTATGACAAGGGAATGATGTCCACTGAATGAATGCAGGCTTTCTGCACCATAAAGAGAGAATCCAACTGATTTTACAGTTATAGTCAATGTATTGTAAATGATGCTGGATGCTAAAAAAAAAAGTGATCCTCCTTCGGTGTTGCGGCTGCACATCTATCCATTTTTTGAATCCACATATGTTTGCAGCACATTTCTCAAATGATTTATGCTATTTTTTTCCAGCAGAAACTTTTATCAAAGGGAAAACCTGAAACACATTCCTGCCTAATGGAATCCACTTCTCTCTGGCCCCGATGAGGGCTGAGCTGTTCACCTCTTACATAACTGGCCCGAGCTCCCTGTCATAAAATCAATTTAATCCAAAAATCATCATTATCTCTTGGCTGTCAAAAGAACAAAGACAATCTTGGGAGCTGCGGCAAAAAGCTTTCTGGGGAACTTGGCCTCAGATCAATGGCTTCCTGTTTGTCCCACAGGGTCATCAGCGGGGTCAGCACGCACAGAACAACAGGCACCTCGGTCTGATGCTCTGATCGTTGTCTGAGCTACAACTACAACTTTTGCCAAGTTTCAGAACAGTTAAACTAATTTAACACTTTATTGTTCCCCGACCACTCATGCTGTCCTGTGGTTCAGTGCTGCATGCAGGATGAATGGCAGATTATTTGGTGTACACTTTGTCAGGCTGTATACAGTAAACACATAGCGGCTAAAAGAGGTGAAACGGGTTACATGTCCAAGGGGCAAATGTATGAAAAACAAATTCACAAGCCATGTAACATTTTAATCAGTTTATACTTCTACTTATGAAATTAAATTCACATTATATGTTCGCGTTTAAACTGTGACCTTTGGGACCCAAAGAAAAGTCTCACCAGTACGTTAAACCCCATAGAAATCCCACTAAATTATTTTCATCTTGAGAAAAGGGTAATGACACCTTAAATAACCTCATAAATATTGTGTGTTACTGCTACTATGGCGATTATAACATCATGATCTTATTGTTAGATTATTATTACATGCTTTTGTCAGCTAACATTAAAATGTTTTTTCAAATTAGTCGTCATTCATTCATATTTCCATGAATTTTTTAATTGCCTCAGGGGGGCTACTCCCCCTGAAGATGGATCCATGATTGATCCATCACTAATAGTTCAGATGAAAGAACATTTTTCTGTTGCCATCCCTGCTCTTGTCTTATTTATCTAAATGTACATCTTGATGTTAATTTCCTCTCTGTTCTGCAGTCTTTCTCTACAGCTGGAGCTGACCTCCCAGCAAACATCAGAAGATTTGACTTGAAACCTTTTCTTCCCGTTTGGAGGAAACGCCCACATGAGAGCTAAATTGTGAGAACTTCAGAGGCACAAATGGCTTTTGTCGGGAATGTTATCCGTAATGACGGCAAAGGACGAGAGGTTGGGGGAGGAAGGCGGGGAAGGAAAAGGAGGGTACCTTTCTTTTTTTTTCTCTGAGCTATTATCATTCCAGCATCTGCAAATAGTGGGCTGTTAACATCACGATGATGACTCCTTCTGACCCCGTTGATCTCGGGAGAGAAAGTCTATCACCAGCTCTGGTCACATGGCAAAACTATTTTAAATAACATTTAACTGAGTTCAAATTATTTGTAATATTTTCATGATCTCCATGTGGAACCTTAGGGCTGTGACTTCATCAGCTGAGCTTTCAAACATTAATGTTCTGTTAATATAAAGAATGCAGGCAGTATTTATCTCCTTGATAATTCAAAAATAAATGGATCTATTTTCTGATCATCTTTTTAGAAATAATGTAAGACTTGTTAAGACTGACTGTAGACTGTAGATGTCCACCTTCAACTGTATCTCTGATCACTACTGAATACAGATGTCAGCCTGTGTAATTCCAAATTGCTAACAGTCAGACCCAATTGGTCTAATGTCTATTTCTGATCCTTTTTAAAAACCTGTAACTGAGCACACCGCTTTCCTGGAGGAAAGGAGTGTTTTGGGTCAGTTACGGTATCAGGGTGCGACTGCAGTGGGAAGAAAATGGTTTTTTTTTTGTCTCACTGATTAAAGCTGTGAAAACACCAGTATAACAACCAGTATGTCACCAGTATAACAACTGGTGACAAAACTGATTACATGTAAGGGTCAAAAGATCTTTCTGGAGCTTTTGTGAATCCCATGAATGATTTCTATTTGCAATCAATCAAAGGCAAATGCGCTTACTACTGGATTATACTGTAAAAACCTTCATCCACCATTGTTCTTGGCATTGGAATGAAACACCTACGTATAATAATTTTTTTATTCTATAATATCTTTAAATTTGGTAAACAGTAAAATGAATAAACATCTATTTTTGAAGTTAAAATATGCGATTGTACAATAAAACAAACATAATTTTGACAAAAAATTCCTGGTGTTTTAATCTCACACTGCTCAAATATCTTGTCGTTGGTTAAAACTGAACACGTTGTGTTTCTTGAAAAGTTGTCAGAGAACTTGTCACCAGTCCATCGCGACAGCACTGATTCAATTTGGTTTAAACTTGTTTAGTTTGGTTCAATTTGCTTTACATTTGACTAAATAAAATAATAATAATAATAATAATAATAATAATAACAACAATAATATAATGCACCATTGTAAAGAAAAATCATAACCACACACATGCATACTCTCTGTACATAAATAATGGAAGGTGCAGGACTCAAATGAGATTTTATAGAAACAGGGTCCACTCAGAGAAGAGGGGACTTCTTTTTTTTTATTTCAAGAGAGTCAAATTTCCCAACTCTGTGGCTCTAAGATTCCCCCAGCTCAGAACTAAGAAGGGCTTTGTCCTTAGCAGGCGAGCGAGAGAGAGAGAGAGAGAGAGAGAGAGAGAGAGAGAGAGAGAGAGAGAGAGAGAGAGAGAGAGAGAGAGAGAGAGAGAGAGAGAGAGGTGTGGGGGTGGGGGGTGATGGGGAAAGGGTGGGGGGACTTCAAGTCTGCACTGTGAGGCAAAGACTCCACACTACAGGACACACGTTGCCGGAATTTCATCCCACACATGCACTTGGAGTTCACTTGTGGATTTTTATTCTCTTACTTGCTAAAATGTTTCGAGGGTAAGACCGTTATCAAATATTAACTCCGCGTTTTCTGCATGTAAAGGAGGCTGTAAATGTTTCTCCTCTTTCACATAACATTTCTTTTCCAGCAACACCTAAGACCAGACCTGAGAGGTAGCAACCCTTCTTTATTAATGCCAGCTTTATTCATTGGCAAACTTCTTTACATTGACACACACTTTACTCTCCACATAGGTTGTTTTAAAATTGACGTAATGACTTGTTTTAGTTTTTTTAAGTTTTACAGAGCATTGAAAACTTCATCCAATGCATCTTTTATCCTCATTATGTATGCCTGATGTCTTCTCAGGTGGTCCGTTCTCCTGCATCTCGCCCTGCTGTGCTGCCGGTCCTCTGCCCTGCAGGTTATAGAAGGTAAGACTCTTTATCATCTCTGCAGCTGCACAGACACACACAGCTGGGATGGATCCAAGAGATGAGAGGAAGAGGGCCCAAGTTGTTTGGGACCAATCCAAAAGATGGTTTAAAGAAGGGAAGTGGGAGTCTTCCTCGTGGTGATGAGAAACAACCAACCCCAACGATGTATTTTATAGTCTACACATGAAATACAAGCTGTTATAACTGAAATATTTCAAATTCACGTATTTATTTATTTATTTATTTGTTTGTTTGTTTGTTTGTTTGTTTGTTTGTTTATTTATTTATTTATTTATTTATTTGTTATATTGCCTCAGATGTCTCATCTTGGAGGTTAATAATATTCCAAAGTGATCCAGTCTCATGAAGAATACTATTCAGTAAACACATCACATTATTTCAACATAAAACCTTAATTGTTGACCCTATAGAGTCATGAGACTGATTATTATAACCTAGATACTATAGTTGCTGCATGTGATAGAGAGATCTCATGGCAATGTGTGCGGAAAAGAGGACAAACTATTATCAATAAAACAGGAATTAATTATTCATACACAATTTAAGAAACTGAGCTTTTAACATACATATTAAAACAAATTTAACTACTTTCAAAATTATAATGCAGGTGACTGAAATCTTAGTCGAAAAATAGTCGAAATAATCAATCACACATCTCCACCACCGTAACATTTCAGGAATAAATTGGTATTTATATATATAAAATTGGTATTGATGATATTAAATCAGCCTTTCACTGATGGAGCCCTGACAACTCATTTGAAAAACCATGTTTCTAACTGCTGTAAAGGTAGCATGTAATAATCTAACAATAGGGTCATGATGTTATCATCTTTATACATGTACAGTAGTCACATTAAATAATATTTGTGAGGTTATTTAAGGTGTCACTACCTGACACGACCCTTAATATGAAGTATTCCTGTTTGTCCCTCTGCTTTGTCTGTGCCTTTAAATCAGTGACTCCCTGCAGTGAAGTTCCTCATACAGCTCTGCAGGAGAGAGAGACATTGTTTATTTGTTTGTTTGTTTGTTTGTTTTTGTTTGCTTGTTTGTTTGTTTGCTTACGAGCTTGTCTTCACCCTGTATGTTAATGTGTGTGTGTCTGATTGAGGCAGCTCGAAATGGCACGCGAGTCGAGCCCTGCAGTATTGTCAAAGATGAAGCGTTCAATTTGTATGGGAAGGGTGTGTGTGTGTGTGTGTGTGTGTGTGTGTGTGTGTGTGTGTGTGTGTGTGTGTGTGTGTGTGTTTGCCTGTGCGTAAGGGTGTTCTTTAAACAAAGGAAGAAGTTATTTTTTGTCGGTTTTCAGAGGAAGAATTAAATAACTAAATAACTAAGTGACCCAGGATCTATTTTTTTGCAGGATGTTGTGCATGTTGATTATTTCTAGCCAAGTAATGAATACACCTTATCAAAGCTCACAAGCTTGAGTGTGACAGAGTTTGTCTTGTGTTTAGAGAAGCTTTTTTTTTTTTTTTTTTGAAATCCAAAACCAGCTTGAAGATCAGTGAGAATCTAAAGCTGCTTTACCCAGCTGGCTGATCTCTGTGGGATCTGTGTGTGTTCCAGGTTCCAGGGGGTTACAGCTTGTTCAACTAGCTGTGCAAAATTACAATGCTAGTAGTGTGTGCAATTGAACAATATTAAATATCATCCCACTTCCCTCTAGTTTCTGAGCACCCCCAACCCTGTTCCACCCTATGACCAGCAAACATCCCATTGATGACACCAGATCAGAGCTGCTGTTTGGACTATAAGAGACTTAACACCTCCCAGCCCAGCAGAGAGTGCATTAATCCATCAGGGACACAAAAAGTATTTAAACAATCATAAAAATGCAAAGTGGCAATAATACCATTGTCTACAGTTTTATATGAATTAAATATAAGCAGTAAGATGAAGGAAATGGTTTTTGTGAGTTATATTAAATAACCTCAGTGGTAAAGAGTTTGGAATGATCACATGTGATGAAAACGCCCCCCAAAAAATAAAGTAGCAACACAAATGAATAAATTTGGTTCATGTGTTATAAATTATTATAAGAACAATCATTAGATTTATCACAGCATCTCTCTTTTGGTATCCAAATTTTCTCTGTGCACAGCTGAAAAGGTCATTTTATCTTCCTGTTTTCCACCATCTAAACTCCACTCCCACCATCACTCTTATTCCTGCCTCCAGGAACCTTCACTTTCCATTTACTGTTGGTTGAGTTGCTATGAAAGGATTCCATGTTTAGCCAATATAAATGATTGTGAGGTCAGCTCAGTAGGAGTCTGTTTTGGAGCGAGACATTCCTCTGTACAGTAGAACTTTACCACACTACAAAACATCACTGATGACAGTTTCCACTTTATGAAATTTTACTTTTTCAACCTACAACCGTTTTAACTGTGATCTTTTGACCTTATTTGGATTCTGGTGTTATGGAATAAAACTCTCACCAAGTCTCTGTTAAAGTTTTAAGAAATCACTGACGTTGTTCTGGTCATGGAACCATATGAAGCAGCCTCTACCTAACGGTCTTGAGTATATGAGAGGACAGAACGCCCTCGCTGCAGCGGCATCCTGTCTGGAATGTGTTCATTTATCCACAGCGTCTTTGATTGGAACACAGTTGGAGCACAATGAGCCGACTGTAAAAGGTGTCATTGCTGTATGCTTAAAAGCTCAGTTCTATGGGATTTTGATGGGGGAAAAAATAAGCCAGTGGAAACTGCAAATATAAAAATAGCTCTTTCTTTTAGGGTCCTTTTGGGCTTCCACTTAGAAATCCATGAGTTTTCCATGATGTTGATACTCAGTGAGATGATGTTGGTTCCCGTTGCATTACCTCTCATACAGGATCTCTCCTGAAAAATAAAACTGTAAAAGGTCACTGACGTTGTCTTCATGTCGTGATGTTGTTTGGTTATCCACTGTTACTATGGTTACCTATATATATAGAGCGATGAATCAATATCTTTGTCCATTTGTTCTGAGCTATTGACGCCTTGGGTCGAGTGGAATCAAACAAAGAAAGCCTTTTTTATAATTTTGCATATGTGCACAGTTTATGACGTCATCTGACATTATTGCTGCCGACATCTGAAGATACAGAACATTTATTAGCATTCATGAATTACATTGTTAAAAGCTGTTACAGAATTTAATTGATATTTTTATATACAAAACTTATAGATGTGGTGCATATTTGGATATGTTTTTTCTCAAAATATGATAAATATGAAACTAATATCAAAATTTGTTTTACGTCAGGTAAGAGATCCATTATCCTGTAGTTCGGTGCTGTCATGTCACGCTAATGGTGATATGAATCATATCAGCTACATAAGCCATTTCAAGATTTTAAAGCAGTTGTAGTCAAGGAAATATGTTCATGTTAAATATTTGGGACTGAAATCTTTGGCGCAGGATGAAGTGAATAAAACGCTTCAGTAATCTGTCCTCTTAAGACCCTCTAACCGCTGCTTGTGACTTGTGTAAACAAATAAATGAATAAAATAACATTCCTTAAATATATCTTTGTAAAGTTCATGCAGATCAGAGTCAGAAATCATCTGGATGGAATGAAGTTGAGCTAATTTCTAACATTTGAAGCAGATACCTTTTTATATGAATCTTTTTAATATTTTTTTTGACAAGAACAAGCGTTCATACAACCAAAAATGAAGATTGTGTCTGATTTTACATTTCTAGATTGCTTTAATTTGTCAAACTGATATAACAAACCGACAACAGATGGAACCAGATGTAGAAAACTGGATAATCTGAAATATTTCTAATTTAAAATACATTTTCTTTGTTTAATTCAGCTTCCTGATGCCAATAGTGTTCACATCTGTTTGATTCTGTGTGACTACTGTACAACATAATGTTGACTCTCATTTTGGGGGTGTCATCAATCGCCGCCGATACTTTGAGTGAAAGCACAGTGTTTGTATGTGTGTGTGTGTGTGTGTGTCTGAACCACTGGCATTAAACTCATTCAGCTGTTTGGAGGACGGCACAAACACACCAACACTCAGTCCCTTCAAGGCCACAGCTTGATTAACACGCTGTAATGACTTTGCTTAATTTGCTAGTTCCTCTGCACAGCGAGATAGAAAGAAAACAGTTCTTACAGGAAATTGAGCAAATAAAGCTGTTTGCTGCTTTCATTTCCAACCCTGACCCTTCCGTTTTCCCAGGTCAATGAGTTGATTTCTCTCATGATTATTACATATTTCTAAAAAAAAAATAATAATAATAATATTTTTTTTAAATTCTGCTGGCTTATTGTTTTAGGTTTTACAGTATATCTTGTATGATTGACATCAGAAGCTTTCCACTCATCAGCATCTTCACAGGTGCTGTCTTGACTTCCTGTTAACCTTTGACCTTTGGATTAAAACACAGCAGCTAAAATCCTCCTCCCTCTCTTAGCGTCTGTCCCGGCCTGAGGCCTCTGGTCGTCTAAATGCACATTACATCAAAACACAAGCATAGTGATATACCCCACCGCACTGATTTTCACTCCTGTAGGTCTGAACAATAGTGAATTATGCGGTTCTTCTCCAGTGGGTGGATGTCAATGGATGGTACTCGGCCAAGGGGACTGCAGACAGAGCATGAGATAATATTTTCCTGTCACATTTCCCCAAAGGTTCTCTTTCACTGTGAGAAGTTTGCAGGGCACTTCCAAAATATGGGAATGACATCACAGACAGACACAACCTTCGCTGTGTTCACAGATCCAACTGAAAGTCCCAACAAAGACATGAATGCCCTTGTTTGTCACATCCAGAGTGTCGTCTGTGGGAACCTCACCTTGCACAATGATGGTGATAAAACACTTTCTGTCGGGTCGCATGTGTAAAAGAATTCCAATCGCTGTGCCTCCCCTGTGGCTTCATTAACATTTGTACTGTAGGAGGTCAGGAGCCCATGTGAGAAGCTGTGAGTGGCTGTTTGCTCTGAGAATGCCACATGCAGCTGGGCAAACAGCACCAACAACCCCCCCCACACACACACACACACAAACACACACCCATTCAAGACATAATCAGATGCAAACAGGATAGAAAGTCATATCTAAGATACAACATATTTTGAGGAATTGATTGATCAATGGAATTACCATTAAAGCAGGCATTTCCCCAGTAAATCCATGTTCAATTTATTGAAAGGTGTGTTGGGATGCATAAATTGTGCTCATACTAGTTTTTCTGATACATATACTAGATTTCTTCTACTAAAATTAGGTTAACCACAGTTCTTGAAAACACACTTTTCCCCCCCAGTCGTTTATATGATATGGAAATCATGATAATTAATAATAAAGATAATACAGTTCAACATCTTTCTTCATTTTGAGGAAAATAAAATTTGAAAAGAGATCTCAAAAATGTTTCATTTACTTCTCCAAGACGCCAAACTGAGACTAAGGCTTATTTCTCCTGTGTCTCAGTTTTTTTCTCAGGAGCAAAAAGATGCACTAAATCTCAATTTTTTTCTCCTTTTAAGTTTCAGAAGAGATCTCAACAAGGTCTAATTTAGTTCTCATAGTTTCTAAACTGCTGACTTGAAGTTAGTAAGGTATCTCCTTTAAGTCTCATGTATAATTAGTCTGTTTCAAATATTTCTCCTAGTGAATTTTAGGAGAAACATATGAGGAACAAATGTTTCTCGAGTTTGTCTTGAGCTGTAGAAGAGCAAGCTTTGAGCAGTAAAATGTTTCTTATTATTATTTAAAATTAATAATTAATAAGGCACTAAAATGTAAAGCCAACAACTGTATATATGTTTTCAACATGGGCAGCATGAAGGTTCCAGCTTTGATTTCTTTCTGTATGGAGTTTGAATGTTGTCTCTGGGGTTTTCAGTTTCTTCTCACCTCCAAAAACGCACAGCTTAGGAAAATTGGTTATCAGGCTTTTAGAAAACCACTTTGGATTTATTCTATAAATGAATTTCGCAGTCACAGCACCTTCATTACTAATAACACTGCATGCTTAAAGGTAATATGTGATGCTGCAACAATTGTTTTAGCCGTAAAAAATCTCGAGGAGAAACCACCCAAACTAGATCATGATTTTTGGGGTGATTCATTCTAATATACACCCGCCGTCCATCTGCATCCAGATGTCCAGCTTTACTCAGCAGGAAACGGCTATGGATGACCTTTACTGTCTGTTTCTGTGTCTCCATGATTGTGTGTCTCAGCTGGTGAAGTGAGAGGATGTTATGGGCTGTTGCCCTGGGGTCAGGATGGGGTAAAAACCTGATGTAATGGAACCCTCCCCGCTGCAGATGTCCACATCTGACCTTCCTAACAACTCCAAACAACGTCTTCTTTTTATCTGAGAAATGGTGTAGGCCTTACAGTATCCCACTGATGAATTAATGTGTGTGTAATGGTTGTTATGTATGTGCATCACAAGTCGGAAGTCCATCTGTAGACGTGGCCGAATCAGTTATTGATCTATTGTTATAACCTATCGATCAGCAGTAAACAGCAGTGGCCAACAAAAGAACTGTTCTGGTTCAGTCTCACCGTCACATCGGTTGGTTTCCAGAGGAAAGGCAGTTATTTTCAAATGGAATCTCTTAAATCGATTCTATATAATCAAGCAGTGACATGTATGTTCCATGACACGGCACTGGTTTAATTCAAAATTCTCATAATATTAGAGATGAGGCTTTTATTGTGAAGTTAAAACTTTATTGTGAAGTTAAAACTTATTGTGAAGTTAAAACTTATTGTGAAGTTAAATTTGCAAAATTGTCACTGGATGTCCATTATTGTGTGGGGTTTCTGTCTGGGGGTGTGAGGGCAGGTCGGTACTTGGGGTTAATCCAACCCTTGGGTTACACTCTCCTTCTGATAACCTCCCTCACTCCCCCCCCTTCTTTCGTTTCTCCTCTTCTTATCCCCCACCTCGACAGAATGAGGTGGGATGGTATTGATAGAAACTGGTTCTGTCTGACCCGCTGGGAGTAAAGCTCCAACATATAAAACTATTTTTCCATGACTCCTACTTCACAAAACAACCAAGTACCAGACCTGTGTCTTTTGTTATTTTGGGGATTATTATCATTTCTATTTTACGTATCCACGGTAACAAGTTAGATTTAGAATCATTCTGGTGGTGGTTTGGTTTCTGGAACAGATGCCAAATACTATTCAAACTTCTTTCAACAAAGCTGTTTAAGATCTAAAACCCAGCACTAAAATGGTATCTTTGCTTCTCAGGAACCTTTATTGTTGTATGTTTTTGTTTCCATGGTTACAAGAAAAGTCATTCTGTGTGTGGGATTTGTTTCAGATGAGAATATTTTTTCGCAAAAACTTACTGCACACATCCCCTGTAAAGCAGAGAGGTGCCAGCTAATGTCCTGGGAAGTTTAAACATTTTTTAAAAAATTTATTTCTGTCATTTTAGAAAATGTGACTTTTCTCAGTTATGCAGTCAAAATCAGTAAGTAAAGAACAAAAAATAAGTTCCTCAGTGAAATTTGACTGTGTCATGATTGTTATGATTGTGCAAGTGTGTGTGCGTGTGTGCGTGCATGCATGTGTGTTTGTGTGTGTGTGTGTGTGTGTGTTTCCACATCAAATGGCATCGCAGACAATCAGCCATGTTTTTTTCTCTTCATCTTTCACCAAGAACTTTTTGCTGCCCCTCAGTGTCATAGTGGTAAATTACAGATTCTGATTATAAAAAATATTTTCATAAATCAATATTTCTGTGATTTCCCCCCCCCCCTTTTATACGATTTGTAAGTATATACTTACATCGCAATCCCTTGTGTGGCCTGCAGAAGTGGGAAAAAAAGCAGTTTGGTTAACAAAAAATCAACTGTTGTACCGTTTATAGCTGTGATAATAATGCATAGATACTCCAAACGCGGACAATGACTCACCACTAAACAATCTGATGCTTGATTAGTTTTAGAAGCTGAACAGACAGACTTGGCTGGTCCTTCTATTACAAGCTTATAAAAACACACCAACATTTCCTGAATGAACATGGCCTAGAAATATGAAATGAAAACACCCAGCAGGAGGAGCGAGGTGATGGCATGAGAGAAACAGCCATGCAACACAGGCTTCATTGATTACTAGCCTGCTGCCTCCAGTGTGTGCGTGTGTGTGTGTGTGTATGTGTGTGTGTGTGTGTGTGTGTGTGTGTGTGTGTGTGTGTGTGTGTGTGTGTGTGTGTGTGTGTGTGTGTGTGTGTGTGTGTGTGTGTGTGTGTGAGAGGGTTTGGTACCTGAGAACAGGTCCTCTCTGTGGACGTTTGCAGCTCGCCCATTCAAACGTGTGTTTTAGGACTGGTGAGGAGGATGTGTCAGTCAGACTGTAAGGGGACTAAAGTAGGGCACGCCGTGTTATCACAGAGGACAGCTTGAACTCGTGCTTTTTTGAAAGAACTGGTTGAAAGAGTCCAAAGTACAAACCTCAGAGATTAGAGAGGAAAACATTCTTTACTTTTCCTTTTAGTTTGATTGAAAGATTATTCCTTTATTGGAGAAATCCTGAAAGACTGGAGGGGATATGTTTTAGTACTTGTTTCATGGGTTTGGTTTGATTTTTTTATCTGCATAAATAGCCTACTTTCAGACATATTCCTTTATAGTGAGATGAAGAATTCAGTGTAGAGGCTTTATTTCAGAATCCTTAGACTAAAGAATAATTGTCACTCACTTTGCAGCGGTCATTGAGGCTTTTGTAACCAATAGCTGATGAAAGTGGTTATCATTCATTGTTAGCCTTTCAGTATAAAAATATCAGCTGAATGAATACCATATTAGGTGTAAACTTCAAAAAACTGGAATTAAAGAAAGACTTTATAGTTATTACATCCAAAAGAAGGGAATTTATTTTTAGTTTATGTTATACAGTGAGCTTTCTACCTGTAAGTTACTGTTGCAGAGCACTGTTTTGGATTTGGAAGAATTATTAAATTCATTCAGCCTTTGAGACGTCCGAGCCACAGCTCGGATTTACCGGGTATTTGTTTATATATCAAATTTAAATGTAGAATTAATTAACTAATAAAAAAATATTGTTTTCTAGAATAGATATGATGTGCAGATCCTGTTTCTTACTGGCTGCCCCTGTTTGATCAGATCTGGCCTTCAGCTACATGCATTACTCTGTGTGACCACATAGTGGTGCAAGAGAGCTGTGTTTTGCTCACAGCCTCATGTACCACTACATTTCTTGGTCGAGAAGCAAAGAAGCAAGACTAATCTTTACACCTGACTTAATCTGAATTCAAGAAGCCTGACTCGTTGTGTCACACCGACCTGTCTGCTGGTGTGTCTATAATTTCCCATCACCCTACTGAAACCCCTTGGAAGATATTTCTGCGAATAAATTCATAGGATCCCCGTGCGATTGGCTCTGACAGTAAACCAATTAGAGTTTATTATGAAGGCAGTTGCTAGGTAGAGTGGGAAGTGAGAGGGAGGTAAAGGGTGATGGGGTTACTCTTCCTGGAATCCAGAGGCCCTAAATGGGGTCACCCTGTGTACAAAAAAGAGGGTCAGAAAATGCTTGAATGCAGTAGCTTTTACCAAGAACAGAAGATAAATGTCGGACTTACACATTTTCACATCACTAGCTCTGGGTTGTTGTTTTTAATTTGTGTGCGGGACTTAAAAAAAATTAGAACACACACAGGAAGTGAGAAGAATCGTACTTTAAGACAGTATAAATAAATGAATTTATATTTATTTGTATATATATATACACATACACACATAACTTTACAGTAAATCACTAATATGAGAATTTCAGATTAAACCAGTGTAACAGCTCCTAATAACTGTTAGCACAGTTGACCATGTAACTAAAACTGAACTTTTATAAAATAATTCTTGGCAGATTTCAATTAAAAACGAGTAGCCGCCCTCACATGACCTTTTCTTTCTGGGGTCAAAAAACTACAAGGGTAAGTGGTGGGTGGGAAGTG
This sequence comes from Antennarius striatus, assembly GCF_040054535.1. NCBI lineage: Eukaryota > Metazoa > Chordata > Actinopteri > Lophiiformes > Antennariidae > Antennarius > Antennarius striatus. The sequence goes on from NC_090793.1 coordinate 18,295,487, forward strand.
GATGGACATGATTATACAGTAGAAGAACAGAAGGCAGTGATGAAGAATCAGAGTTCCCCTTTCTCCCTCCAACTCATCGTCATTCCAAACCTTCTTAACAACGGCTAATCCATGACTAATCAAGGTTTTACCCCTGGGGGAGGTTTCTCCCTCAGCCTCCTTTTAAACCATAAACCCATCATCTGCTCCATTAGAGACCATCCCATCCTTTCCTCCCACAACTATTCATGTGGCCACCGGGGTCTGATCCCTTTTCTCAAGGATGCACCACCTACTAATGACACTCAGGTGAACACACCACCACACAACAAACTGTGTCCCACCCCCTCCACCCAATGGCCTCCAGCAACACACCGACCCTCACCCTGGACCTCAACAAACATAGACGAGCGCAACAAAACAGAACAGGCCTTCCTTTGTCACCAACCAATCATCGGGTCAGGAGGCCCACTGATCGGCCTCCTGACCCGATCAGTGGGCTGCAGCAGAAAGTCCACCGTTTGGAAAAGCTTCCACTTGAACTTTGATAGTTTTAAATCTATATTTTCAATCATATTAGGATCAGTTAAGTCATTTTTTTAAAATGCATTTTTAAAATATGATTGAAGTATTTCAGTAGTAAAGAAAACAGACAGAAGTCCCTGAATGTGTTCAAAGGAGACTCACCAACTAACAAATGCTAAAGGTTTTAAATTAAATATAAGTTTAGTATTGGTTTATTCTGAGATAGATGCTGATAAACCTTCATTAACTACACTTGAACTATAATCACACTGACTTAAGTGGTTCTTAGAGGAGATGTCAAAATCATTCTGTCAGCTGAAGTTTATCAGTGATTGGATTTGCTGTTTTTTTTCTAATCGTCTTGTCTTTTTCTCTTGCTGTAAGTATTTTGTGTCACATAAAAGATGAGGAAGAATCCCGATAAACCACCCTGCCCCTGCGTGTACCGTGTTTTTTGATTTCATGTGGTATTTTCCTTGAAATCTTGTGATAACTTTCAGTATTCGCAGCCTGTTTGTACACGTGTGAAATATGATGTCTGGTTTTAAATGAAGTGTCCTGGTGACATTTCTGCTGGTTGAACTGGAGGCGGGAGAGAGTGGATAAAACCGTATCTCAGTTAGAGCATCATGAATGATTTACCTGATCCTAAACCTATGATGCTCACACACACACACACACACACACACACAAACACACACAGAGGGGAGGAGAAGGAAGATTGGAGGAGGAGGGACTAGTGAACTAACTAACTCAGTAATCTGCTTGTCCGACAGAAAAAGGGAGTGAAAATCAAGTCTAGCTGTGAGAGCCAGAAAGGTGGGGGGTGGGGGGGGGTCTGTAATTACACAGGGGGGGAGAGGAGGGGACGGAGAGAGGAAGAGGAGAGGGATGACAGTGAGTAACAAATAGAGCAAGAAACAACGGACAGAGGAAAGGAGGACACGACGGGAGAGGAAAATCAAAGAAAAGAAAGAGTAAACGGTGAAAGGCCATTCTTTGAATATTTTCACGTGGATTACTGAGATTTGACCTCGTGCCTGTTTGCACATGTGTAGTAATTTGCAGCCACATTTAATAGGATCAGCTTTTCTTTTTCTTTTTTTTTGCGCATTCATGCAAATTTTAGTAAGAAGATGGGAGCCCTGCAGTTTTCTTTTGCTCTGCTCTTTCTCCTGTCCTCTCCTGCACAAGCCCAATGGTGGAGTTTCATCTGGGGAAGCCCTGAAAGCACCACTTCTCCTCCCTCTATTCCGCCATCCATCACCTCTCCATCCATTAGCTCTCTGAGGCCCTCCAACTCGCCACGGACAGCAGAGCAGGTCGGGGTGACGGAGAGAGCTCTGGATGTTAGTACCGGGGTAGAGGAGTCTCTGATCGCCCCAACACCAAGTCCAGGGGTATCAGTATTTAACAGCACTGCAGAACCGGGGACCTCACCTCCGGTGGAGAGCACAGGTGGAGGTAGCAAATCCAGGGCCCAAAACAAACCGCTGAAACACTGGAAAAGTGGTGAGTTTTACAGAAATGCTGCAGAGAAGAACAAAGAAGCAGGTTTGCAACAAAAGGATTTAAAAAATGAAATCCAAAATTTATCATTTGTGATCCCCCTGAGGAGGGGAACTAATTCAAAAGCCACATCCTAGTCAGAGTGAGACCAGAGATCGATGTCTGACGTGTGTGTGTGTGTGTGTGTGTGTGTGTTTGCATCCACCTGATAAATGTGTGCCACTTTTTTCGGCTTTGTTTTGGTCTCCAGCAGCTAATAAGCGCTTCTCTTTTTGAAAATAGCTTCCTGTTGCTGCTGGAAACAAAAGATAATGAGAATACTGAGAGTGGATCAAACAGTAGTGGTGGGCTGCAAATAATCACCAATGAGCTGAAAGATACCCAAAACATTAGACAGAATGGAGAAAAACTGCTGTGAGCTGATTATTCCATCTGAGTTTATTACTTCTAGCATTTGATTCTTTAAACTCCTGGTGACATTAAAAAAAAAAAAAAAGAATATACACTTTAAATACTCCCCAAAGCAACTGCAACTGTTAAATATTATGAATAATACACTGCTTTTAAATGACAAAATGTTTTCAGTGGCTGCTTTAATCTCTAATCTGAGACTGGCTGTCATTAGCTCACCACTGCATTAATATAATATATGTGATAAGTCAGAACAGAAGCTCTGCTGGTTGTTTCAGGGGCCTGCTGGTATGTGACACACTTAGACGCTGATGTGCTCCTTTAAGTCTGAGGCCCCTAGAAAGAATGGAGCATGAGCAGCAGGGGGTGGGGGTGGGGGCTTTTGTGCGGCGCAGCAGGGTCAAGGTGGGTTTAAAAGGTTACACATGGCATCGTCGGGGGGGTGGGGGGGGTGGATATTGGTTTTATACGTTTCAAGGAGGTGATCAAGAATCCACTCGGGCAACATGACCGATCGGTTTAAGGTGTGACTGAACACCTCAGGTCGTCACTGGTTACAGGATGATGTACAGTTAGATGTGTGTGTGTGTGTGTGTGTGCTTACGTGTGTGTGTGTGTATTTCTATAGTACTGTATTCTAAAGTTGTGCAGTAATGACATTTCCAGTTTTACTTCAGTGTTATAGGTTTCCCCTATTTGTTATTGGTCTCAGATGAGTGTTTGGGAGTGATCATTTAAAACAGTTTTCACCAAACTTCATGCACACGTCTGACGTTTTACCGGAGATGTGGGTTTTTGATAATTGGAGCATATTAAGCATTACTGGGTTCTTCTTTTCTTTTCTTGATTTTAAAATCTGACCACTTTGTCAGATAATTGATTAGCTTTAATAATCTAACTGGTTTCCTTCCATGAAATACACCCATGGAGGGGAATCTTGAGTATTTCATGCTTGTTTTCTTATTTTAAGCCTCATAATCCATTTTAGTCCATGAGCTACAGAAAAATACTCCGTGACTCATTTCTAATAGAAACAACAGTTATCAATATATCGTCACATTGACCCTTGAAACTTAAATACTTCATCTTCAACCTTTCTCCAGGCTTTATCTCCACATACAGCAATGCATTGTGGGAAACTATGTTGAGATTTTTTGTTATCATTTCTTTTTTCATCTGAGAGTTTAAGTTTAGTTTTAGGAGTTTCAATAATTTAAATTAAATTAAATTAAATTAAATTAAATTAAATTAAATTAAATTAAATTAAATTAAATTAAATTAAATTAAATTAAATTAAATTAAATTAAATTAAATTAAATTAATTAAATTAAATTAAATTATCCCCGAAGAGAAATTAAGAGCACACAATAGGACACTAATCTGAGAGTTAGTCTAATTCTTAACTTTAAAAAATGGGCCGACATGGCAAATATTCAAATCTGTTTTAGCCCGTCTGGTCGATGATGCTGAGTCGACTTCAGGCCGAACTGAGGCAGAGATTTCAGGGGTTACTTTTGATTGTGTCTCACACTGCAATAAAGATTATCTGAGCCTCTGCAGGAAGCTAAGTGTGTCTGCTTCTTCACATCTGCACTGGAGGAGTGTGTGTGTGTGTGTGTGTGTCTGTGTGCATGTGTGTGTGTAACATGTTTAATGCCCGCCTCTCACACACATGCATCTTAAACCCTCTCTAATCAGGTATGTTTCCAGTTGGTCAGGCTGATGAATTAGAGACCTCCATGTGGTGTCCTGTCTGCCGGGGGGGTTTATTCGGGTGAGATACGTGGGCGAGACATGTTGATGGGAACAACCTTTCAGGGCAGATGCCCTCCCACGTTGAACCCGAGGTTTCTGCCTATTAAAGGGCAGTTTCTTTCTTCATCCTGCATTATTTATCTTCGTCTTCTAAATAAAGCGTTCTGTCCAGACCTGTTTTTTTGTTTTTTGGGGTTTTTTTTAATACGCCCTGTTAACAACCGCCGGCATTTGGTGCTGTATAAATAAACCTGATGTGAGTGTCAGAGATGGAATCTTGAGGTGTCAGTTGGTCGCTACGGGAGACGGGTTCTCTTGTGGGGAGAATCAGGGGAATGTGAAGCCATGTCTTCACACACACACACACACACACACACACACACTAAATACTCTAATTACCAGGCTTTTGTGTGTATTTCTGAGGGTTACATCCATGTGAGGTAGGGCAGCGAGGCAAGGATGAAATCAAGTGATTTAAGACAGTATGAATTGAATCTGTCCCACGTGTTGCGTGAATCAGCAACAGACACGTAGCAAACACGCCAGCGTCTCACAGGTGTGTGTGTCCCGCTGTCAAAGGTTTGGGAAGATGAGCAGCAAAGTTTGACTTATTAAATATTGTTCGTAGTTTAAAAAGATGTTTCATGTAAAACACTTTGCATTTAATTCATCTTTCATCACTTCTGAGGTGATTTTGATGATGTGATGACTATAATTTTTAAGTTCAAGCAGCAAAACGTTCCAGTACTGTTGTTTATCATAACATATAACATAACATAACTCTTAATTTCCCTTCGGGGATCAAACCAGTATATAAAAAAAAAAAAAAAAAAAAATATAAACCCTGTTTGTTAGCTGTCTCTTCTGTTTACTACCTCTTTCCTTCCATTCACACATTTTACCACGTCTCTTCTCTCAGAGCGAGGCTCAGGCGGTCATTTGGACCTCACCGAGTTAATCGGAGTCCCCCTCCCTCCCGCCGTTTCTTTTACTCCTGGTTATGAGGGATTTCCAGCCTACAATTTTGGGCCTGAAGCCAACATCGGCCGACTCACTAAGACCTTCGTACCAGGGTCCTTCTACAGGGACTTTACCATCATTGCTACGGTAAGCTTTTAAAGCCCCTTGTTGAAGTAAAGCACATGAAACTAACCCTTATGGTCAGCTGAGGTCACGTTATGTTGCCATCTTGTGGAATATTAGTCATATTGCAAGCTGAAATATTTAAGTCCTGAGTGCTGTGGAGTCAGACTTTTTTCCCTCCCTTTTTTTAGAAAATAACATCAACACAATAATAATAGTAATATAATAATAATAATCTTGTTCTTCTAATAATAAGATAATAATAAGTTAATAATGATAATAATAATTGTTATTATTACTATTATTATTAAATTATAATTATAATTGTTATTAATTCATATCATTGTTATAATGGTAATGATAATATTTGTTGGTATTATTATTATTATTATGAAGTGATAATTACTATTGTTATTAATTTATATCATTGTTATAATAATAATAATACTATTATTATTAATTATTATTCATTTATTTAAATTTTTTTTTTTATTGCTAAAATTAAAATTCCTTATCAAGGATAACGAGTCTGAATGTTTTAGATCTTTGATCAACTCCAGCTGACTGACTCTTAAATGGCAAATTACTTTTTTCTACGTCTTTTGGTGTTATTGTAATGTTCATATCAAGGAAAAAAGATATCAAAGACTTGAGCTAACAACCTCTTTCTTCCTCCTTCTCTGGTTTAGGTCCGTCCAGCGTCTCAGAGGGGCGGTATGCTCTTTGCTATCACAGATGCCCGTCAGAAGGTGGTGGAGCTCGGTTTGGCCCTCACTCCGGTGCGTGGGGGCCTCCAGAGCATCTTATTGTACTACACCGACAAAGAGCAAGCTTCCCACAGCCACAAAGCTGCTGCCTTCAGTGTCCCAGATATGACAGACCAGTGGACAAGATTCACGGTGGGCGTGACACGAAGAAAGGGAAAGGATTGCCATGAAAGACATACTGTTTAACCAGTTTGTCTGTATATCTGCTGACCTCTGATATCTGTCTCTAAGTTGGCGGTGGAGCACGAAGAGGTGCGTCTCTACATGGACTGTGGCGAGGCTGAGAGGACTACTTTTCATCGGCGGCCAGAAAAGCTCACCTTCTCTCACAATTCAGGCGTTTTTGTAGCCAATGCAGGAAGCACAGGCCTGGACAACTTTGTGGTCAGTGTCAGTCTGCTAACTGTAGATTTTTTATGTGTGTTTGTATGTTGTGACAGGTCTGTACAGAAATGTTGGAGGGTGGCAGAGGGGTGAGATGTTGAAGATGAGGGTATGGGGGAGTAATTGCAACATGTCCAACAGGAAGCTGTGAAACCTAAGTGTATTGAAATGAATATACCAGGACTAGAGCTAATCACACAAGCTATCCATTTTCAAAGGGGTACCACCAATGACCCTCGATCTAACGTCGGTACACATAATGAAATAGCAGAGCACAGTAAAGCCACAACACAACTAGTTCAAAAGGGGACCGCCCTTGTCTACCGGCCCACCAGTCCACATGATCCCACATGATCCCACATGGGTCCACACGGCTGAGTTGACAGACTAGATCATTTTACTTTGAAACAGGCTGAATAAAGTATTAGAATTAGAATTCCATATAATAACAAAGCCAAACTTAACTGAGTTCCCAATATGGTATTCTTGTCATCTACGTCATCCATCCATCCATCCATCCATCCATCCATCCATCCATCCACCTACCCATTCATCTTCAAATGGTGGCCCACCCCAGCACCAGAAAAGTGCAGAGGCCCACATCCATTCTTCCGGGCTGAGCCTGGTTGGGCCCCGTGAGAAGGAGTCCGTCCACCAGGAGCACCCATACGAGCCCCAAACCCTGGGCTTGGCTCCAGGGAGGGGCCCTGGTTGTGCCATACGTCATCGTCTTTGATTTTCTTGAACTCCTCTTGTCTGTCCCGTCACCTCGGACCTGTTTGCCATGGGAGACCCCACCAGGAGCAGAAACATAGCTCCTAGGATCAATCAGCCACTCAAACTCCCCCATCTATGAAGCCTGATCAGACAGGGAATGTGTGTATGTGTGTGTGTGTGTGTGTGTGTGTGTGTGTGTGTGTGTGTGTGTGTGTGTGTGTGTGTGTGTGTGTGTGTGTGTGTATGTGTGTGTGTGTGTGTGTGTGTGCGCCAAACGGCTTCATGTTCAATCTAAAAAATGTGGGTCGCTGTGATGGTTTGTTGCCTTGTTGTCTGGGGCCTCACAGGAGTCCAATAATGACTTGGGGCCCCTTTTATGATCTCTTTGTGTTACAAACATTGTGAACGAAGACACTCAGTATCGGTGTACGCATGTATTTCCACATTAGTCTGTAAAAACCAGCAGGTTTACGGTCACTGAGCTGACGTTCAGCAGCTTGTGTTTGGAAACGGGTCCCTGTGCTGATTTTTGATTACTTCACTCATATATTATGAATGAAGAGATGAAGTTGAAGGTTCGGTCAATCGACTGCACCTGAAGAACCCAGTGAACATCAGTGAACATGTCTTCTGTCTCCAGGGATCCATTCAGCAGCTGGTGATAAAAGACGATCCCAGAGCAGCTGAGGAGCAGTGTGAGGATGATGATCCTTATGTAAGGAACACACACACACACACACACACACACACACACACACACACACACACACACACACACACACACGCACTATAACAATCTATGACCTCTTGAAAAACTCCTTTCCCAATGTGATTTTTGATCAAGGCCTCAGGATACACTAGTGGAGACGATGCGTTGGACGACAGAGAGACAGAAGTGGAGGTGATGAAGAACACAAAGGAGAGAAAACATGGAAACCCACAGGTAGTGTCAGGAAGTGTTGGGAACAGGTAACAACTGAGACCACAGGTGGTGTGTTTAGGTTGGCCGAACGGAAACGTGACGCAAATGATCAAATTCCACGTCTTTCTAAATGCGACCAAACAGAGTGTGTATGCAGGTGTGTGTCACCTGCTGTGCTCCACACACTCTTTCTTATGTTAATCCCAAAGCATCAGTGTTTGAATCTCTTCTCTATTCTGACACCATGTTTGAAGTCAGTCTAACCCCAAACATCCCATAATAAACACTGGCTTTTGAAGCGACAAAGTAAGACGCCCCTCAGAGGATGAGTAACTTTTAGCAACCGTTGAGCCCAACAACTACACAAGTCATCTTTTTAACTTTGGATGATCTATAAGTCATCTTTTTTTTATCTTTAAATGTTTTAGGAGGAGGACAGTGTTCCGGTCAGAGCTCCGCCCACTGAAGCTCCAGAGTTGGAGCTAGATGAATACTCCGGTCACCAGACCCCAACAGGAACCAGTGATGACAGAAGAGGTCAGGTTTTAGCTCAAATTATGACCCTTAAGTGATATATTGTGATAGATCTGCTCTACTTAACTCCTTAGTCTTCGTCTGCCTCTAATGAGTGGCACAAAAATGAAATTTCCATTGTTTTCTCGCGTAATTCTGATGGAGAAAAAAAATGGGATGGTTAGAATGAGTTACAGGATGTGCAGTGTTTTCTCATAAATCAATCCATGATGATGCCATGTTCTCCACAGGACCACACCAGACAGAGGAATCAGGGGGGAAATCAGGGGAAGTAAGTTCTGATCCGGTATATTGCTGCTAAAGTTCTTAAACACGTTATGAAATATTTTGAAAGTATATTTATTTCCATTTCCAGGACCTTATCAGATTTCAGTTAAAAGGAGAACGTGGAGATCCCGGACCCAGAGGCCCACCGGGTCCACCGGGTCCATCCCCTGTTCCAGGGCAAGTTCAGTCTGGACCCACAGGGCCACAAGGACCAACAGGCCCCCCCGGGCCTACAGGCCTGCCTGGGAGAGAAGGACAGAAGGTGTGTGTGCGCGCGTGTGTGTGTGTGTGTGTGTGTGTGTGTGTGTGTGTGTGTGTGCCTTTATAACCCTTTTAGTTTATATTTAAAACCAATCCTGAATCCTTCTCTCTCTCCTCACAGGGAATCAAAGGCGACAAAGGGGATCCAGTAAGTTGTTGGACAGGTCTTCGGAATTCTTTGCCGTTTTTAAATATTAATATTACATTAAATGATTGAACCATGTCTGATTTCTAGGGTCAGAGGGGATCTCAAGGGCCTCCAGGTTGGGATGGAGAAGCTGGAGCCAAAGGAGAAAAGGCGAGAATAAAGAAAAAACAAGCAGATGACACTTTATTTAAAATTCCATTCATTTTTATTATCTTCTTCTACGAACGACACATCTTCTTCCTCTTTCCTATT